>NC_051157.2:82303700-82423699 GCF_013339745.2 Dermacentor silvarum
CTAATGTATATTTTGCAGAACTCCTACTTTTATGCGACTGCCACAGATACGATGATGAGAGGATTGCCCTTCGGACGGCTTTAGGGCACTTAGACGACAGGCCATTTACGGAGGAAACGATCTTGGGCGCGTGGCCTCGTGCGTCTGCTATGTGCAGGGCTACAAAGGCGCTGCTGTGTTTTTTGAAGTGCACAAACCTGTATGACCGCCTTTGACGAAACTCCGCGATGAACGCTTAACTGTAAATATGCAACGTGTGAACTGTGAACTTCTCTCTTACTTCTCTTTCAATCCCTTCTCCCCCTTCCCCCGTGCAGGGTAGCCTACCGGGCTCAGCATAGTTAACCTCCCTGCCTTTCCCTTATGACTTCTCTCTCTCTCCTACTTTTTATTTGTATTCACAGTTGCGAGTATAATCTCGGTGTAACTACAATACACGACCGGTAACAGCTGCTCCTGCGCAATCTATTGCAACTGGGGACAGCGTCATTGAGGTTTTTTCCTGGCCGTTGCATATGTGCAAAAATGTAAACAAGGTTCTTGAATGACGAAGATTCATCAAAATATTTGTCCTCAACTTATTCATTTCATGGCCTTTACGTTCTTCATATCAGCTGTATACACTGCTTTGCTGGTTTCGAACTGATATAGTTCTAATGTCCGTGTGATATTTTTTTTCCTTATTAAATAAAAAAAAACACGGCCGCATTGATATCAGTTATTTCTGCCAGAATTTTTAGGACATACGAATATATTCTTTTGTGAAAAAATGCATGTTTTACTTGACAGTGCGTAGCGTTCAATAATTCATTTGCAGCATCTTATATACTATATGGCATTGGCAATGCAGTTATTATTCATGTATTTGATCCCTCGACAATTTCTATGAGGAGGAGGCCGCGCTGCAACCTGAGCCCCCCCCGAACAAAATTTCTGGCTACGCCACTGCACTCCAGGTATGGCATTAGTGCACTCGATGCTATACTTAAGTCAATGGATGAATATGTGTTATGTGTAACGCTGTAATACGTAGGCTCTTTCTTGTTAAGTAATGATGCGCCTGAAGAAAACAGAAAATTTTCAATTAGGCGACCTCTCGCATCGCAACGTGAGTTTCCCCACAAAGTGTTGTGTGCGTTGAAATCCCCGACAACTATGTATGGCTCCGGAAGTTCATCTATGTAGTTTTAGAATTCGGTTTTATGTAGTTGATAATTGGGAGGGATGTATATAGAGCTGACAGTGACCAGCTTGTCAAACAACACCCCTCGGACAGCAACTGCCTGCAGGTGCGTACGAAGTTTTAGTTCCCGGCAGGCAATACCTCTGTCGACTACAATAGCCACACCACCTGAAGACAACACTGTGTCATCGCGGTCCTTACGAAAAATGGCGTATTGTCGGAGAAAATTTGTTTGCGTGTGTTTGAGGTGTGTTTCTTGGACAAACAGCACCTTTGGATTATACTTATGTAGGAGTTCTTTGATGTCATCGAGATTGTGGAGAAGTCCTCGGACATTCCACTGTAATATTTGTGTATCCATGTTGAATGTGGGTTTTGTGCTGTGTGTTAAGAAAGAGGAATTACTTCACAGAGCCCTTTCCGGGCGCCGCGATGCGGTGTTTTTCTTGTTTGGAGCGATCGCGAGACTCTCGCGGCTCCTTAGGCGCAAGTGGCGCCGTCTGGCTAGAAGATGTGTCGATCGGCTCTTGCGGCGCGCTGGACACCCGCTCTTGAGAGCGGTTTGTTCGCGTTGAAGGCCTCTTCTCAAGAGACGAGACCCTTGAGGCCACTCGCCCGGAGGTGGATGGCCCCTTGTGCTGGGGTGGCGGAGCAGCACTAGCTGCAGCCGCCGAGGGGGCGGATGGCGTCACTGCCGGCTCACTGTGTGTGGGCCGGACAGCCACCGGAAGCCGTTGTGGCGCTGCCCCCTGACGCGGCACTTCGGCAAAGCTGGTTTTCGGCAGGTACGATACCCGCGCCTGCGTGCCTCCTTGAAAGTTATGTTTTCCTTTACTTTAATAGTTACTATTTCCTTTTCTTTTTTCCAGGATGGGCACGACCGCGAGTATGCGGCGTGCTCCCCATCACAGTTAACACATTGTAGAGAGCTTTCACAAGACTCGGAGGAGTGTTCATGAGCACTGCATTTCGCACAAGTTTGGCGGCCTCGGCAGTTCTGTGAACTGTGGCCGAACCGCTGGCATTTGAAGCATCGGAAAGGATTTGGCACGTATGGCCTAACACGAAGTTTGATGTATCGGGCCTAGATGGATTCTGGCAGAACACTTGAGTTAAAAGTAAGTATCAGGTGCTTGGTCTGGATTTCCTTACCGTCGCGCCTCATCTTGATCCGCTTAACATTGATTACATTCTGCTCACTGAAACCCTCTAGGAGTTCAGCCTCACTCAGCTGCAACAGATCATCATTTGATACAACGGCACAGCTGGTATTCATGGTACGGTGTGGGGTTACTGTTACTTGAGCTTCTTCAAATGACACTAGGTTAGGCAGTTTCTCATATTGTTTCAGATCACGGAGCTCCAAGAGGAGATCCCCCGCTTGCCATCCTGGATGCTTTATAGCCTGGTCTAAAAATATCAGTCAAAGTCTTTGACACAAGGAAGGGTGAAATTGTTCGTACTGATTCGTCTGTTTTTTCTCGGGGAAAAGTTTCTCTTTGGTGACCAAAAAACTGGAAGACTTCATCGGTGCGCCCTCGTTTCAGACGGCGATCATGGAGTGGAGGGAATGAACTTACCATAGGTATATATGGATTTTTCGGCAGCAACGCCAGCCACCCACCATGGAGCCCAACAAGGGGACCGAACGAAATATGGAGGTTGGCTACCCACACAAGGTTAACCCTAGCTGCCTGGGAAATTGGAAGTAAAGGAAGTGAACAGAAGACAGGACAGATTAAAAGTCATAGAGAAAGACGAAGATTTAAGAGGACAGGAAAAGGCAACTGCCAATTTCCCCTGGGTGGGTCAGCCCAGGGGTGCCGTCTATGTGCAGTAGAGGCCGAAGAGGTGTGTTGCCTCCACCGGGGGGGGGGGGGGGGGCTAAAGGTCCGAACAGCCGGCATTGGCTCAACCCCCAGGATCCCCCTTTCCCCAGACACGGCTAAGCCGCGCACGCTACACGCGGGAGGGTCCAACCCCCATGTGCTCGGGTACGTGATGCCGCAACTCACCAAACGTCTGCTGACGCAGACGCCCCTGCGGGGCATTCCAGGCTTTTTTCTCTTCTTTATTATTATTATTATCATTATTATTATTGTTTTAGGCTTTCGTCGTCCCGAGCGATACTTTTTGCGAGCTAGGTGTCGCTATCCAAGCTTGCATTACTTTTGCATTGCGAAAGCCAGTCCTGGTAGAAAGCGTCGACAGCCATACGGAAAAGAGCCCACGCTTTGGTGAGAAGATCGCAGCCCAGCTTGGTTTTTTTACAAAATACACACGCGCGCGCCCTGCGGCTGCCTCCCGACCTCTGTATCGACACCTGGCCGATTCGGAGCTCTGATCTCTCCCGGCTGCTAAATCAGCTACCATGTTGGACAGCGCTGTGCCCGAGCGATGGGTCCGCAAGCTATGCCAGCGAAAAAGTGGACGCACCGCTGGTAAATACGACGTGCACTTTTTCAGTCCAGAAGGTCGTAACTTCCGGTCACGAAGGGAACTCGCGGCGTGCCTACCCGTCACGCATAGTGGTCTAACTTCTCTCCTCCGAGCCACGAGACTGGGGCCCCCGCCTGTGCTGGGCGTGCAAGCCCTAATCGTCGTCTTGCTCGCGGCCGCAAGAAGCTGCCAAAGGGGAAGCCTTCACTATCGGGAGGTGACGAAGCCTCAACCAGCGGCGTTTCGACGACGAGTGATCGGCCTAACGATGGACCTACTAAGGCCACCCCTTTAGTGAAGGACTCCTACACCAGCGACAAGCCTGGCGAAAAGGCTGAGGATGTCGGAATCATCGAGGAGATGGACACTGGAAACTCGTCTGGCGGTCCTTGTGAAATAGTGTAAATATACATATACATATAAGCATCTGTTTGCGAGCAGACAGATTTTTTGTTCGGCCGATGAATGCAAGCCTACATACTACGCATTCCAGGATTTGGCATTCCAGGAGAATGCTGTGTCCTTTTCTTTTTTCTTTCGTGTTCACAAACTTCTTGCTGTTTTTTTAAATAAAAGCTACTGTGAAGTTTTCAATATTATTTTTATGGATTGACAGTTATTGCATTTCAATAAAATGTCGCCGTTTCGCCCGAAAGGCGAAGCATCGATTGCGATAGCAAATTAGTAGAGAGCTATTCGGAGTAGGGACAGTTTTATCGGCTGCATAAACTTGGGACACATTGGCTTACTAACTGAATGAACAATCGTGGTGTCAGCGCGCACAAGCAAACATGAAAAGATCACACTGAATGACCGCAGCCAACGACTGTCAAAACGCTGGCAGCAAGCGCAGGTTCGCGCGGTGTATCGCTTCAACAGAAACCAGTGCCGTGTGGAGATAAGAGACGGTGCGGGCGACGGGCACCACCGGGCAAACTGCGAAGAAGTTGTTGGCAGAGGAGAAGCTGTCCCCCCCATCCCCCCCCCCCCCTCTTCCCGCTTTGTTGCTTTCGCGTGGGAGATTGAGTGGCAAGATACGCCTTTGGTGCTAGGGTTCCTCGATGCGCGCGCCCCCCCTCCGCCGCCGTGGAGGGTGGAGACAACCGCGTCGTCTGCTACGGCGTCCGCCATTGCGATGCCCTCTCCGCAGGCAGCCTATAGCCAGGATATGCAGCAAGCGGTACTTTGCGCCGCTGCACGTAGAATTCGTTATGTAAAACGTGTGGTACTTTAACGATATGACGAGAACACAAAGTTTTCGCATCGGCAGCGTGAAGGTCTCCGATTTACGTTTTGTAATCTTTATTTTTAGAGCGGAATTTGCAGCCGGTCTCGCTGGCAGTGGGAGGCTACCATCCAAGCCAGCTGCGTAAACACCTTAAGATAGCGTCTTGTTGGGCTATATATTTGTTAAACGTGCGAAACACACACACACACACGAGTCCCATCGCATTTCGTTGTGTCTGTGTTTTGTGCCTTCAAGAAAATTGTAAAAAAAAAAAAAAAAAAAAAACCGTGTTTTCGAATCAGTCATCAGCTACCCCATTTACGGACTGCATGCTGCAACGCAGGGTATTCTGAATTTTTTTATTTCGTTTACCGTCCTGTAAATGTGCAGATGGGTAAAAATTGTTGGGGGGAATACATGTCAGATGATTTGGTGCTCTACATATGGCTTTTGTGGCATTAAATAATGGCTCTCATGCAGACATTGACTATAAAACCTTGTTGAGCATGTTTTCCACAGCAATATAGCGTAAACCGGTAATTGTTATAAAGCGGCCAGTCATCGATATCTTAAAAATAAAGCGGCCGCACGTATTCTGAACGTAGAGGAAACAAAATGCATTCAATACATACCAATTTCTCATATCGTGGATTGTTTATTTGGTTGAGAATTTTTTCAAGAACAAGTGGTACAACTCACTGCAAATTAACTGCAGCGCATGTCTTGCTTCCACTCCCACTGATTCTCGCGGCTTCGAGCTGGCGCAGGTGAATGCGTAGCCTTACTCGTGCATAACTTGATATCAACATGTTTTCCAGGGAACCCTTATGTCGCTGGCACGTCTGTAGACTGCACTTGGCCCTCTTGATTAAATATTCTGTGACAGCTTTTAGGGGGGACTTCAGGGTGAACAGGTTTTCAGTCCAGGATGTGCAGTTATGCAGTTCAATGCAGTTAAATATGCATGCTCATGGCTCGCCGAGCCCTGCATTGCAGCCCTGCACTGCTCGCAGTCCGTTATTGTCAAAATTCCTTTCACAAGAAATCCACCAATATGGTGCAGAACGCTGCACTCAATTGAAGTCAGTGCTTCAATGAAAAGAATTTCTGCATCATCAATTTCCTCTTCAACATTTCCGCCACACTCTCGTTGTCTTTGTGAAATCATGTCAGCCAGATACTCAGAATCATCTGTCCCATAACTCGAGGTCGCTGGCATGTGCAAAAATTTACTGACACACACGAGCTTTAAAGCGCATTTCTTGTCGTACGCGTTTGGAACGGGTTTCCTTTGGCGCACAACAGAAAAAAGATTCTCCAGGCAGTCCTGCGGAAGTCTCCCAGTTAGGAAGAACTTGTAATCAATCATCCGTTTTAAGCAAAACATCTTGCAAACGAAGGACCACTGTCGTTGCAATCATGAGGCCTGCTTGTGAGGGCTTCCACTGTGATGTGCTGCCCATCTGCATGCCTTGTATTGTTTCCAATGCCAAGCGCAACGTTTCGCGAGTGGTTTGTGCACTGTGGCACGCAACACCCGGGCATTTTGCCCTAGAAGACGCCGCACACGTGTCTCACTGAACCAACCGCGACGATGCGTGGGGAGCGCAATGGCGGCCGCCGGTCGAAAGGCGGCATTCACCCCTTCACAGAATGGCTCCACCCTCCACGGCGGCGGAGGGGGGGCGCGCGCATCGAGGAACCCTATTTGGTGCCGGAGCACAGCGCCGCCCCGCCTCCCTCTCTCCCATACCCCCACGCGACGGTCGCGTTTGCTTTCCGCCGAGCGTTCCCTCTCCGTGGTAGTAGCGCGCGTCTCCCGCGCGCTTTCGCTCGCGCATACGGCGCGCGGCGACGATTTTATCGCCCTTGGAATCTATACGGAACCTCACGGTGACGGCGACGCCGACGGCAGAAATCCTGTTGAAGTGTCCATATAATTGCTATCGCAATAAAATGTTGCCAGAGCGAAGTGTGAGTTACTGCTGGGCACGGCCATCCACTCTCGTAGGTTGCACACACGCTAAAGATAAAGCCCGACCCTCATAGAACCAATTTGCGGCGTCCAAGCGGCGAACTTCGTCCGACGGCGGCCGCTCGTCGGCCGGCGTCAAAAATCAATCAGGACGCGCGCCACCGACTTGGAGGGGATAGATATTTTCGCCCGCCGCCGGAAGCGTTCAGCGCGCGGCGAGAAGCCCGATCCAATCAGGAGGCAGCACTTCCGGCCGTTGCATCACGGGATTGATGGCGGCGGTACATCCACGAACATCGCACGTGTGTTGTGTCAGCTGTGTCACAGCCGGGTTGTGTGCTCCCACGGGTTATTTTTTGTAGTGCCGCAATCTGTTCCAGCGTGTAGTAAACATGGATGAAGTTCACAACGAGCCAGTGCATTCACGAATGAAGCCATCAAAGGCCGCACGCGTGGAATTTAATGATAGACTCACAGCAGAGGTGCAAAAACGACCAGTGCTGTGGGACTGCTGCAGACCCGGCTACAAACACCAGCGCAAGAAGATGACGGCACGGGAAGAGGTGGCAGCCGAGTGTGGACATGACCCGGACGGTGAGTTAATTGGTTGTGCTTGCCATGCTCGTGCGCTGGTTTTGTAGTGCATGTTTGTAATAGAAGTAAATAGCAGGGCACTTGTAACACAGCTGCCACTATGCATCGCACTACTGAGTAGTCGGCTACGCGTCTGCAGCGTCGCGCTTGGCCTGCGTGTGATCATGCATATCGGTGGCTGATTCAAAGACACGTAGTGCATACGAAGACGCTGTGAGTGCGTTGTGCGACGTGTACTTTTCGCTTTAGTGCAAAGAGCTGGTGAGAAGCATTGTTGTAGTCAAGAGCCCGGCCCACGTTGCAGCGCCAAGGCAATGGAGACTGCAAACTAACACAGCTACTAAGCATGAAATAAACCTGCAGGAAGCATTATTATGGTTCATTAAGACATGTGACAAGATGTAATTCTGACAGTGGTCTCTGCTTACTCCTAGGCTCCACTGGCCGAGCACGATGGAAAAGTTTACGTGATACATTCACGAAAAAGCACCGTGCGTGGAAAACGGGCGCACCTAGTGGATCCGGCGCAGACAGTTCCAACGACATCCGCTGGCTTTATTACAAGCTGATGATTTTTCTTAAGGATCTTGTAGACATTGGCACGTAAGTGTCATTTTTGTAGTCAAGTTTTTCTATCTGGGTATTTTTCTATTGACAAGTTTACCTACTGTTTACAATATTAAACAGCCTTATGATCATATTGTTACGAGGCATTGCGTATGAGCCTGCCATTAAAGGACGGCTGTGCTACGCTAAGAGGAAGAGGACGGGACATGCTTCGTGAGAGGCTGTCAGCCATTCTCTGGTAGCAGCAGCCTGTATATATTGTCTCTCCAGTGTACTTGTGAATCCCCGTGACAATTTGGTGGAGGTGCTGGGTGCCAGAAGACGCGCTGTACAACGGAGCTCCTCAGTGGTCGTCGAGTCGGGGTCATCATTATGACAGACGAGACCACGACCACGCCGCCTGCGCCGGCCAGTGCGTTGCCTGCACCAGCGCCGACCACAACGTCAACGATCGTCGTTACGCACCCTAAAGACCCGGGAACGTTCTGCGGTACGGATGAAGTTGACGTCGACGATTGGATTGCCAATTATGAACGCATCAGTGAGGTCAACCGTTGGGACCCGACGATGATGCTGGCGAACGTGCTGTTTTACCTCAAAGGAACGGCAAAGGTGTGGTTGGATAACCATGAGGCAGAGATTGGAAGTTGGGACACCTTCAAAACAAAACTTAGTGCCTTGTTTGGGAAGCCCATGGGTCGAAAGGCGGCCGCTATGCAAGAGCTGTCCATCCGCGCTCAGACGTCCACGGAACAATACATCTCCTACATTCAGGACGTCTTGGCTCTTTGCCGTAAAGTGGACATGAACATGACGGAGTCGGAAGGTTGGTCACGTACTAAAGGGAATCGCAGACGATGCGTTCAACCTATTACTGTGCCGAAATTGTGCGACCGTCGACGCAATTATTGAAGAATGCCGGCGTTTTGAGCAGGCCAAAAGTCGGCGGATTGCGAGGTCATTCGCTCGGCTACCGAACACCGCCCCGACGTCATCATGCGAAGACGGACAGGCCTCTCGTCTGCAGTCATCGCCACCGTCGGAAATTACACGAATCGTCCGTCGGGAAATCGAAGCTATTGCTCCTGCTCTCCCCAACAACGGCCACGGCGATTTTCACGTGCCGGCTGTTTCCCTGGTCCAGTCCATTGTGCGGGAGGAACTCGGCAACTTGGGTTTCGCCGTCTGCACCGTTGCTCAGTCTCGGAGAACTGACTTTCGCCCTAGGTCGCCGCCTCGCCCGAGATCACCGCCCCAGGAACAACGGTTTTATCCGCGCTCTCGTAATCCGGCTGAATGGCGGACGGCAGATTATCGGCCGATTTGCTTCCACTGCCGCCGTATCGGTCACGTTGCGCGCCATTGCAACAACCGTTGGGTGTCGCCGTTAACCCGGGATGACACTGCTAGCCGCACCGACAACTACCGCCGTTTTCAGCCCGCTCAGCCATACCAGCCATACAACACTGATAGCTACCGCCGCTTCCAGCCTTTTGAGCCGTACAACGTCGATGCCACCCCTACGCCGCACAGCCGTTCCCCGTCGCCCCGAGGTCATCAGTCCCGTTCGCCGCCAGCGCGTCGGCCGTTGTCTCCTTCGCCTCTACGACGACGTCCGACATCGCCGCTCAACCTTCAACAGGGAAACTAAGGGATGCAGCTCTTAGAGGTGACGCTGCATCTTCGACTTGCACTTTAAATCCTCTCCTCGTATTGCCGACGCGACGAAACTTGATCGACGTTGACGTTGACGGCTTAACTGTTCCCGCACTCGTCGATACTGGGGCACAAATATCCGTGATGAGTAATCACCTTCGTCGTCGCCTTAAGAAAGTACTTACCCCCGCCGCTACTGGTATTATTCCGCGTCGCTGGTGGAAGAAGTCCCGTAGTCATCGGAATGTGCACAGCTCGCATCACCATCGCCGGTCATCATATATCTGTTTTGTTTACGGTTCTCGAGCAATGTCCCAACGACGTCATTCTCGGACTTGATTTCTTGTCGGCCCATGCCGCTCTCGTTGACTGTGCAACCGGCATCCTTCAACTTGAGCTTCCTCAACTGGCGGATGTTCCAGATTTACCGTCACACCGCTTATGCTCTGTCGATTATGTTCGGTTGGCACCGCAAGCCGCCACGTGTGTTGCCTTGACGACGGCATCTCCAGTTCCAGACGGCGACTACATAGTGTCTCCACTAGTTGAAGTACTGTTGACCAGAACTATTGCTGTGCCACACACCCTCGTGACTGTTGTCGACAACCACGTCCAGCTCCCGCTTCTGAACTTCAGAAACTCGACTCAAGCTCTCCCGCAAGGCATCTCAGTGGCCAACGTGTCTGCGCTTGATGAATGCGACGTCGCGGCACTAGACGCGGACACTTGTTCGTCCTTTCTCGCAAGCGGTCCGGCAAGTCCACTCCCCGACGAAATTACCACGATGATTGCCCCTGGTCTTCCGACTTGTCAAGCCACGGAACTCCACCACCTCCTAACGACCTATAGGGATATCTTCGACTTCTATGACCGCCCTCTCGGTCAAACGTCTCTCGTAAGTCATCGAATACATACCGGAGATGCTATTCCTATCAGACGGCGACCCTATCGTGTGTCCCATTCCGAACCCCAGGTCATACAACGAGAAGTCGACAAGATGCTCTCTCAAGACGTCATAGAGGCTTCCTCAAGTCCGTGGGCGTCACCTGTCGTCTTGGTCAAAAAGAAGGATGGCAGCTGGAGATTTTGCGTTGACTATCGTGCCTTAAACAAAATAACGCGCAAAGACGTATATCCGCTGCCACGGATCGATGACGCCCTGGACTGTCTTCACGGTGCGAAGTACTTCTCATCCATCGACATGCGCTCGGGTTACTGGCAGATTTCTGTTGATGACTTGGATCGGGAAAAGACTGCCTTTATCTCACAGGACGGCCTCTATCAGTTCAAAGTTATGCCCTTTGGACTGTGCAACGCCCCCGCAACGTTCGAACGCATGATGGACTCTCTCCTTCGTGGCTACAAATGGTCTATCTGCCTCTGCTACCTAGACGACGTCATTGTGTTTTCCCCAACGTTTGAAAGTCACCTTACTCGTTTGGCGACCATTCTAGCTGTCTTTCGTCGAGCAGGACTCCAGCTAAACTCCAAAAAGTAATTTCGGCAGACAACAAATCACTGTGCTTGGTCATCTTGTAAGTGCTACAGGTGTCCAACCTGACCCTGCCAAGATTAGCGCTGTTAAGAACTTCCCTGTGCCCTCATCCACTAAAGCTGTTCAGAGTTTCGTTGGATTATGCTCCTACTTCCGCCGTTTTATACGCAATTTCGCCATCATAGCCCGACCCCTCACCGACCTTCTCAAGAAGGACGTGCCCTTCTCGTGGGGCCCCGACCAAGCAACCGCATTCTCTGCGCTGACCAACTTGCTCACTTCACCGCCTATCTTGGCTCACTTTGACCCATCCCTATTGCAAAAACCAGCGTCTTCCAGTGCGTTCCAGTGTGAAACCAGCGCGTTTTTTGACACTGGGTGGCACTGGGGACGCTGGCGCACGCTGGGAGTCACTGGGAGTCACTGCGGCACTGGTGAGATCGCTGGAGAAGTGCTGGGTCACACTGGACGAGACGCTGGTTTCACTGCTATGACGCTGGGGCGCACTGGTGTGCGCTGTACACGCGCTGGAGCTCGCTGGCTCGTACTGGAGACTGCGCTGGTTTCGTTTGTGCCGCACTGCCGGAGTATAGGCGCTGTTGAATATTAAATGCTTGATACAATTTTATGGGCATCTCCTGTCCAAAAGAACAGACTCCTCTCCTAAATATAGCGCTATAAGTTGGGATCACAAATGTCTATTTCGTGTCGGCGCTGCTTGCAGCTTGGAATAAGGTTGCGTGATTGCTAGCCCATGCACAAGCGACACTTGAGATCACTTTCGCTTTGTACATTTCCCTTTTGACTGTGCGGATAGCTGTATTCGTGAACAAAATTACGCAAACGCAGATAACGCCTCGTTTTCTAGTATTTTGTGCGCAATCGATGACTGCGAGTTGTCGCAGTGTTGTACAGTCGACACGAAACCGAGCAGCCGTTCAGACGCGTTCGAACGGACCTCAGGAAGCCTGCCGCTGATTGATATTATCGCACCGACAACAAAGCTGCGGTGATTCGTGCGCTTCCACTTTCCCTAGTGTACTAAATATAATAGTTAAAAGGTTGTGAAGCGCAAATACAAACATTTTCCCATTCATCTAGTAGCCGCGCCGAGATCGTTCACTTCCAGCGAAGGTTAGGCCTACCGTAACCGCTGAGTCTGTCTACACTCATGATGATGATTGATGATGATTATTGGGGTTTATTGGCGCAAGGGCCAGATGTGGCCAAAGAGCGCCAATGGTCTACACTCAATCGGCCCGTCTGAGCTGAGGAATCAACAAGTCTAACGAGGTTAAATCACTCTGTAATTCAGCTTTCCCATGGTTGCTTTTAGATAGACTATTCTTTCGTGTGTACAGTGTCAGCATAACAAGCGATGAGCGCCGATATGACGTTATAAACATACCTATATGTGCTTTCGCCGAAGGCTGTCAGCCACATTAACCGACCGCGTCTCTTACGGAGATGTGTGCCTAAACAAACGTGTCGATTGAAAATCATTGTCGAGCTATGGAAATGTGGCATTACCTTTGCGTGAAGAATAAGAAACGGCTGTCAAAATCGGCAGTAACGGCCCGTACAACATTCCGGGTCGGCGGTTCATTTAAGGCTTTTTTCGTTGTTAATATACCAATCGCAAAAACAAATCAGTGTTGCAGCACTTCCAGGCATACTATGCAATACGGAAAACAACTTTTTCGTTCTGATAGAGGCGTAAGTTTTAGTTGAAGCCGATATCGCATCTACCATGTCTGTGCGAGACGTCTGTGCAAAGCTACAACTATGTTTGCGCGTTGACACGGCAAAATATGAACAGGTTACTATGGATCGGCGTGGCCTAGTGGTAAGATATTGGGTTTGGGATGTGAAGGGCGGAGGTTCGAATCCTCGCGAAATTCTTTTGTTTTCCTTTTTTTTCTCTTTTTTTTTATTGCATTACAACGTTCTCTATTTCTTTCTGTATTCGAAAAAATATATAAGGTAGCCAGGCACCACGTATTTCTCGCTCTAGAGCTTCATTTCGCACCAGTACCCCGCGCCCAGCGCCTCCCAGTGTGCCGCGCCTTGCCAGCGTCCCAGTATCCAGCGCGCGACACTGGGCCCATAATCAGGCATGGCACTGGGCACTGGATACTGGGTTTTGCAATAGGGATCCGCGCCTACTGAGGTTCGCACAGATACTAGTGGGCATGGAATCGGCGCCGTCCTCGCTCAGCACCAGCATGACCACACACGTGTTATTGCATGCGCCAGCCGCCTGCTCTCCACATCAGAACGGAACTATTCTATCACAGAGCGCGAGTGCCTTGCATTGGTTTGGGCTGTCGCAAAATTGGGACGCGATTGGGACGCTGCCCTACCCTACGTTACTTTTGCCTTACAACTCGTCCCGACATGACACTGCCGGCTATTCGCCGTTCTTTCTCCTGTACGGCCGCAACCCTGCGTTGCCCTTCGAGACGCTCCTTCCTGCTGATCCATCCGTACCAACCGCATATGCTCAGGACGTCCTCTCCCGAGCGAGAATGGCTCGCCAGTTGCTCACACTAGGCTGTGTGCGTCGCAGGCCTCCCAAAAAGAGCGCTATGATAGCCGGCACCGCGAAGTAGAGTACCCTCCTGAATCTGTGGTTCTACTCTGGACGCCGTCTCGACGCCAAGGCCTGTGCGAGAAGCTCCTCCCTCGCTACACAGGACCCTACAAGGTTCTCCGCAAGCTCAACGATGTTGACTACCTCATCACTCCGCTCCGAGATCGCCCATCTTCTTCTTTTGCGTCTGCTGCTGATGTTGTTCATGTGTCGCGGCTAAAACCCTACTACACCAGCAGTGCTGACTCATATTAGAAGGCGCCGTGACGGCGCTCAGTCCGCCGGGGGTGATGTTACGAGGCATTGCGTATGAGCCTGCCATTAAAGGACCGCTGTGCTACGCGAAGAGGAAGAAGACGGGACATGCTTCGTGAGAGGCTGTCTGCCATTCTCTGGTAGCAGCAGCCTGTATATATTGTCTCTCTAGTGTACTTGTGAATCCCCGTGACAATATTTTCAAAAAATGGGGACAAAAAGTGACCGTACAGTTTGTGTAACACTTTTTTTTGTTTTTCAGTACTCTGGGCAACATTGCTGAGAGGGGAGCGAATGCGGACAAAACAACTGCAGAAGAGCTGCTGATGAGTGTATACACAGTATAGATAGTAGGCGACAGCTTTTTCTGATTTTTTTTTTCAACATGCACGTCACTTCTGCCTTTCATGTTGAGATCACCAAATAAGACGCATGAACACATACCTGGTGCCTGAGTGAGTGAGTGAGTGAAATAACTTTTATTACAGGTCCGGCGAGGACGCGAACTCGTCGCGCACCCGGCTAGTCCCACGTCGGGACCGGCAGGTCTAGCCCACCGGCCCGGTCGCGGGCACGCCGGACAGCCAGGATTTGCTTGTCTAGAGCGGGGCTACGCAGAAGCGAGTCCCACACATCCTTTCTGAACTTGGGGTATCTCGACCCGCACTCCCAGAGCATGTGTGTTAGAGTGGAGGTCTGCCCACAGGATGGGCAGGCGTCGTCGCGATATACGTCAGGGTAAACTTCGTGCAGAACGGCCAGACACGGATATGTGCCGGTCTGTAAAAGTCTAAGCGAAACAGCTTGCGCCCTATTCAATTTGGGATGAGGGGGTGGAAAGACCCTTCTGGACATATAGAAAAATTTTGTCACCTCGTTGTGAGTAGCGGGAGCATCCCTATGGCCGTAGGGGGGAGGGGTGTCGGCTCTCCTTACAGAGGAAGCGCGGTCGGTGAGGTCGCGCGCAGCCTCGTGAGCAGACTCATTGAGGTTCGGGGGAGCACCCTCGACCGACCCTACGTGAGCGGGAAACCAGTGAATCGAATGATGCGTGAGAGCATCCGGATTGGAGACGCTAAG
The DNA here is from genome assembly GCF_013339745.2 of Dermacentor silvarum. NCBI lineage: Eukaryota > Metazoa > Arthropoda > Arachnida > Ixodida > Ixodidae > Dermacentor > Dermacentor silvarum. Next base: position 82,318,766 of record NC_051157.2, read on the forward strand.
AAGACGAGCAGCCTGCTCGGCGATGCGACCCTTCTGAAAAGCCCTAACTGCCGTTTTGGAATCGCTGTAGATGTCAGACCCACGACCGTAAAGCAGGGCGAGGGCGATGGCGGCTTGCTCGGCGACTTCGGGGTCTGAAGTGCGAATTGAAGCGCTGTTGGAAAGCTTGCCGCTGGAGTCGACCACGACGACGGCAAAGGTCTTTCCATCGCTGTACTCCGCGGCGTCGACGAAGCTTGCTCTGATGCCTTGTTGATAGATCTTTTTCAGAATTGCTACTGCTCTCGCCTTGCGTCTGCCCTCGTTGTGGACGGGATGGACGTTTCGAGGCACGGGGGCCACTTCGAACTTGTCTCAAATGCACCTAGGGATCGGGGTACTGACCCTCGAAGATACCACAGGAGGGTAACCCAGCTCTTCGAGGATGCGTTTACCTGCCTCTGTGGTGGTCAGGCGAGCGAGTTGCGCGCGTTCTTGGGCTTCGGCAATCTCCTCGGCGGTGTTGTGTACCCCCAGCTTGAGGAGATCTTCAGTTATGGGCCCTAATGGGTAGCCCAAGAGCCCTTTTCACTACTTTGCGGATGAGAGCATTGAGCTTGTCTCGCTCCGCTCTGAGCCAGTTGTGCATAGAAATCGTGTACGTGAAGTGGCATAATACGAAGGTGTTGATAAGGGTGAGGAGATTGGCTTCCTTCATGCCTCTGTGTCTGTTTGCGATTCTGCGAACGAGGCGGAAGGCGTTGTCCGTCTTTGCGATGATCTTGCGGAGAGCCGTTCCGTTCCCGCCGTTGAATTCGACAAACATGCCCAGGACCCGAATGACGTCGACCCTGGGTATCACCCCTCCATCACAAGTGTGAAGACCTGGTGCCTGTACTTTCATTGCAGTACTTTTATTTGCAGACACTACTGATGACACTCAGTCACAGGAGACAGATTGGGTATTTAGCCCCCAGAGCTCCAGAAGCAGCCACTCCAGAAGTCGACGTGCTTGCAACCTTGGGAGGAAGCGTGGCAAAGAGAATACCACGAAAGGTCGGGAAGAAGTCCAAGGCCGACGTCGAAATAGATTCCTTGCAGCAACTGCTGAAAAAGGAAGAAGACGAGGAGGCCGTGTTTGGCCAAGTTGGGGCCCATAAACTACGATCCTTCTCCAAGCGAATGAGAAGGACACTTCCAATTGAAATATTGGAAGTGTTTAGCAAGCACACATGTGACTGATGAAGGTGACATGAATAATAACATTACTGAAATGAAGATCGCATGTTTTATTAAAAAAGGTATCACAATTTGATCCTTCGTTTCTATTGATCCAATTTTATTTACTCATCACAGTAGGAGGCGTTATGGAGCCAAAATACTGAAACAGAGCAGTATGCATACAGCCGCACCAATTAGGTCGGTGCTTGCACACCAGAATGTGCCCACTGCCACGGCACAGCTCCCTCATCCATGAAGTACTACACAAAAATGTTGTGCACTTCAGCCGCACGTTTGGATTGGTTTCTTGCAGCTGTAGGTTCCAAGTCGAGGACGTCACTGCTTTGGGCACTGTCCCTCCACTGCCCGGGAGTTATATTCCCATATTCGTTTTCGGTGTTTGCGAAGCCTTGGGGCATGTATTCTTTGCCTGTGCATAAAAAAATGTCCAGGGCACAGCAAGCTAGGACAACAAACTCTGCGTTCTTTGGCAGTAGGTTGATACGGTTCAACAAGATTCTCCACCTGGCTGCCAGGATACCAAACGCATTTTCATCAATGCGCTTGCAACAAAAAAAGCCTCAATTAGTAAGTGCCTACAGTAATCCGTTATTTTCCTAATACCTTGCTCTGCTCAGCGTGTAGTTGAAAACACGGTGGCTGGGGGACATGTTCTTGCCAGGAAAAGGGCGCAGAAAATCATATCAAAGCTGAAACGCCTCGTCCCCCACGATTACATGGGGCGCCACTTTGTTACTGTTTGGCAGCCTTGATGGATTTGGCAAAGGTAGGGTCCCCTTTTCGAGCTGCCTTCCAAATTCACAAGATTTGTATACGCCACCGTCGCTGTGCCGACCAGGTGCGCCCACTCTGACCATTGAAAATTTGTACTGTGGGTCGACAACGGCCATCAGCACAACAGAGAACGTCCCCTGTAACAAAAGGGATGCATGAAACAATCATGACCTTATGTTTAATTGATTCTAAGCAAACCCCGGGAAATTTAGGAATAACATAGGTCAAATAGTTTGTGTCAGTGTAAGAGCTTTTCAGCAGATTGTGTACCTTGTAGTTGAAGTAGTTGTTTCCGGAATTCGGTGGTGCCATTACTGCAACGTTTTTGCCATCAACGGCGCCAAGGCAGTTCGGAAAATTCCAACGTGTGCCAAACACACGCGCAAATTCCTCCCATTACTTGCACCCTGGTACCTAAAGAGAAGCAACACTAATAGCATATACATACTGTGCTTATGCTGCTTGATGGGCAGCGCACAAAGACGTGTAAAAAATATGAATGGATATTCAGTACCTCCTTTGATTCCAGTGACCGTGGTTCATTCCAAGTGTTGAGGACCGTCAACCAAAGAAGAAAATTTACGTTGATGGTCGGTCCTTCATATTTAATTAATTTCAATGTCTCTGACAGCCTTTGATGTCTGTACAGCGTTTATTTACACTGTTTTTTTAGTAATGTGTCTTTGCATAAACTTTCACTGTTATACACCCCTAGAAAATAAGTGGAGTGGTCGTTTCTCTTACAGGCATGTAGAGCGGCTGCAGATGTTTCGAGATTGCTCTGCATGTCTGGTGAATGATATTTCGACACGTTTCATGGCCGATCCGGAACATCATGGCTACGTCCTTAATTGCCATTCCAGACGATAGATACCTGAAGAATAACATTAATTTGCAATCAACATTTTTCTTAACCACATTAACCTTAGCGTGGTTCATGTGGTCAAATATAACTACACCTCAAGGTGATGGCAAGCCTCTCTTCGGAGCAGACTGGCTCTCTGCACAAGAAATACTTTCTCAAGCTATTCTTCACAATACTGTGCAGATCACTGAACTTCTCCGTAGTCATGCGGTAGTACTTAATAAACATGGCTGGGTCAGACTTCATGACCTGCATCTGTAAAAAATGAAGCAAGGTTGAGACCCTCGCCACTCAATAAACTAAACGTACAATGAAAAACAATGAGCGTTACTTTTTTTCTTCTTTTTTACCCGATACAGTACCACGCGCAACGCAACAGAAAGATTTAACGTTTTTTTTTTGCAACGAATATGCGAGGAGCTCTATCAGCATGCAGGTATGAAGTGTTTCTAGGGAAAATCGCTTTATTTGAATCCAACAGAGTACTGTTGGTGTCGCAAAAGACTCGAGAGCAATTACGGGGTTACCGACCGCACGATCGAAACGCGTCGTTTCAGATCAAATCAGGCGCTTCGCTACATCTCGTATTAAACAATAATTAACGCATACCATCTAGAAGCCAACACATCAGGAAAGTCCATTCACCGCAGTGTGAAACTCCCCTTCTGACTTGCGATGCATCCCGACTGGATTCACCCAGAACCTTTTCTTCTTTTCTTGCTTTTTTTCCCTTCAAAATCAGTAGCTTCAATAAAAGACGCCGCCGGACGGTTCTCATTGCAGTACGTCTTCTTTAGGCACACTAGCACGTACGGCACAGATACTAGCTTATCTACCGATGCGTGTGAGCAGTCCGCAAGTTGTAATTATTCCACGGTGGCGTAGTTGTTCTCTGTCCGTACTATCCGCATGGACACAATGTTGGCAGAGCCAAGCTGTTTTCTGCGCTTTCTGGAGGTTGCGAATAGCCAAGCGTAATGATGATGATATGTGATGTTTGGTGGCGCAAGGGCCAGGTCTGGCCAAAGAGGGCCATGCAAATGATTATGAATATTTAATTGAACAGTGAAGTGGAAAGGATTGAACACGGCTGTATATGGGCCTAAAAGCAGAGTCGCTGTACAGTGCGTAAAACATAAATGTATTAAAATTATGGCAATGGCTTAAAGTGTCCTGTGAGACGTAAAACATGCTTTAAGAGGATGATTTTCTAAAATTTGTAAGTGCCAGTGGCACTGCTGCCTCATCAAGAACCTTGTGTGCAAGGCTTTGGAGGCACGTGCCATACAAATGATAGTATCGCAGCAGTAGCCTCTGTTGAGAGGTCATGCTACGAATTTATCGGGCGTAGAACTTGTAGTGAATCAACATCATGTAAATAGTTTAAAAGTGATTTGCTGTTGAAAAATGAGTCCACATGAAGGAACATTGCGGGATGAAGAGGAACGTTCTCTTTGTAAGCTAGAGGAAAGTGCTTTTTTCTTTCAGCTTCTGATTCGCGGCACTCTATCAGGACATGTAGGACGGTCAGCGTCTCTCCACATTTAGCGCAGATGGGAGGTTCAGCGCCAGACAGCAAGCAAGAGGGGGTCCCGTAGGTATGGCCTATCCTAAGTCGACAAAGAATTACTTCAGTTCGCCGTATTTTTGTTGTTGGTCGCCAATTACCCAACTGAGGTTTAATTAAATGCAGCTTATTCGACGTTTCAGTGTCCCACATTTGCTGCCAGTATGTCCTAATTTTTTGGCGGGGAAAAGGCATCAAGTCTGTCACAGGTACAGATATGAAAGTGTTGCTAGTTTCGCTGTAAGAGATGTGGCCATCTGGTCTGCCAGCATGTTCCCTTCGATGCCTCTGTGGCCTGGCACCCAGCAGATCACAATAAGCTGGTTAGATAAGTACGCAGTGCACAGAAGTGAGTAAAGCTCGTTGAGTACAGGGTTATTGTGTTTGCGGAGTGACATTAAGGACTTTACTACACTCAAGGAGTCAGTGAATATGATGGCATTGGGTAGATTGGTTTTCCTGATGCATTTGACAGCCGACAGTACTGCGTAAGCCTCCGCGGAAAAGATGCTTGTTTCCGGGTGCAAGACGTCAGATTCTGAGAAAGACGGACCAACGGCTGCATAAGACACGCCAGCATGGGACTTCCATGCGTCAGTATAAAATTCCGGGCATGAGTACTTTAGCTGCAGTTCGAGGAAGTGCATTCGGATGTGTGCCTCTGGAGCATGCTTTGTAACATAAACAAACGATGTATCACATTTAATGAGCTGCCACTGCCACGGTGGTAAGAGCTTTGCTGGGGCTTTTAGACGAGGTTCTAAAAGTGGGACACCCATTTTATCACTGAGCTTCCTCACACGCAGTGAGTAGGGCTGCTTTGCTGTGGGTCGGTTACGGAACAGTGTGGTGCAAGTCATATCATTTATGGTAGCGTAACACGGATGTTCAGGGTTTGCGTGTACCTTCAGAAAATATGCAAAGCTAGAGTATGACCTCTGCAAGGTAAGTGACCACTCGTTTGATTCTGCGTATAGGCTTTGTATAGGACTTGTCCTGAAAGCACCTGTGGCCAGGCGGATACCTAAATGATGAATCGGATCTAGCATCTTCAACGCGCACGGTGCGGCAGAGTGGTACACAACGGCACCATAGTCTAAACGTGTACGGACAAGACTTTTGTACAGGTCCAGTAGGCGCTTAAGAAGTTCATTGTTTTCATGCATTTCGTCCTGAGGTATTTGATGTGGGGTATAAACGTTAGTTTTGAATCCAAGATGATTCCTAAGAATTTATGTTCACTACTGACAGTGAGTTCATCTCCATTAATAAAAATACTAGGGGTTGGCGTTGCGCCTCTCTTCTTGGAGAAAAGCATGCAAGTACTTTTCTGCGTGTTCACTTTAAACCCATTTTCCTCCGCCCATCTACATAACTTGTTTAAGCCAAGCTGGACCTGGCGTTCGCAGATAGCAAGATTGCAGGATTTAAAAACCTATCTGCACATCATCGACGTATACAGAGTAAAACATGGTGCGTGGAATGACTGTGTGAAGTGAATTCATTTTTACGACAAAGAGCGTGCAACTAAGCACGCCTCCCTGTGGCAGACCGGTCTCTTGGGTGAATGTTCTAGACAAACTGTTGCCCACTCTTACACGAAACGTGCGGTCAGAGAGATAGCTTTCGATTGTGTTCAACATGTTGCCACGACACCCATTGAAGAAAGGTCCCGAAGGATACCAAAACGCCATGTCGTATCGTATGCCTTCTCTAGGTCAAGAAATACTGAAAGAAGGAATTTTTTTATGTATAAAGGCATCCCTGATGTTGGCCTCGATGCGCACGAGGGGGTCTGTTGTCGATCTACCTTCTCGGAAACCACACTGGAAGGGGTCTAGAATTTTGTGATTTTCCAGGAAACAGATTAGGCGTCTGTTTATCATTTTTTCAAAGAGCTTGCACAGACAGCTTGTTAGAGCTATTGGTCTGTAACTACTGGCTAGAGAGGGATCCTTGCCTTGTTTAAGTATGGGGATAACAATAGCTTCTTTCCAAGCAGATGGAATGTATCCAGCTGCCCATATAGCATTGAAAAGGGATGGAAGTGTATTTAGTGTTTCTGAGTGTAAGTGTTTGATCATTTCATAGACGATGCGATCACTACCTGGCGCCGAGTTGTTGCAACAATTCAAAGATGCGTGAAGTTCAGCTAAACTGAATGGGCGATTGTACGCTTCATTTCTTCCACATTTGCGTTCAAGGTGTTGTCGCTCTGCGTGTTCTTTGAATCGCAGGAAAGTGCGTGTGTAGTTTAATGCACTCGAGATTTGTTCAAAGTGCTCACCTAGAAAGTCTGCCTGATTTTCCAGGCTGTCACCTTGGGTATTTACTAGGCGTAGAGGGTAAGATTGTCGGCCTTTTAGTTCATTTACTCGGTTCCAGACCTTTCTCTCATCCGTGTACGAATTAATGCTGGATATATACTTCTCCCAACTATCTCTCTTAGCTCGGCGACGTGTTCTTCTTCCCTGCGACTTTGCTTGTTTAAAATTAATGAGATTTTCGGCTGTTGGGCAGTCACGTAGCAGCCCCGAAGCTTTGTTTTGTTTTTTCCGTGCCTTTTGACATTCGGCATTCCACCACGGAATGCGGCGTTTACTAGACAGTCCATTTGTTTGTTGGATGCATTTTGTGGCAGCGTTTACTATAAAACTTGTCAAGTAGGCCACATCATTGTCGATATTGATACCAGAAATGTCCCTGTCTAAACGTGTAAGTTGTTTGAATAGTTCCCAGTTGGCAGAGTCAACCTTCCATCGAGAAAGATATTGGGCGCATTCATCCTGTGTTGTATGATTTAGAACTATCGGAAAGTGGTCACTTCCATAAGGATTCTTAATAACGCGCCATTCGAGGTACGGCAGGAGAGTACTGGATACTATGCTTAAGTCAATTGAGGAGTAGGTGTTGTGTGCAACGCTATAGTACGTCGGCTCCTTCTTATTGAGCAAGCATGCACCAGATGAATAGAGGAAGTTTTCTATTAAGTGCCCTCGTCCATCGCAACGGGAGTCTCCCCATAGAGTGTTATGCGCATTTAGGTCTCCGGCAACAATGTATGGCTCAGGAAGTTCATCTATGTAATTTTGAAATTCGGTTTTGTGAAGTTGATAGTTAGGAGGAATGTATACAGAGCTGATTGTAATTAGCTTGTTAAACAACACCGCTTGCACCCCCGCAGGGGCGTCTGCGTAAGCAGGCGTTTGATGTGTTGCGACACCACGGACCCGAGCACACGAGGCTTGGACCCTCCCGCGTGTAGCCGTGCGCGGCTTAGCCGTGTCTGGGGAAAGGAGGATCCTGGGGGTTGAGCCAATGCCGGGTGTTTGGACCTTTAAGGCCCCCCGGCGGAGTCAACACACCTCTTCGGCCTCTGCTTCACATAGACGGCACCTCCAGACTGACCCACCTGGAGGAAATCGGCAGTCGCCTTTTCCTGTCCCCCTCTTCAATCTTTTGTCTTTCTCTCTCACTTTTACATCTCTCCTGTCTTCTATTCACTTCTTTTAACTTCCGATTCTCTAGGCGGCAAGGGTTAACCTTGTGTGGCTAACCTGTCTTGGTTATGTCGTATTGGTTATAGCAACGCTGTACAGCTGGCGTTCGCAGGACTTCCCTTGCAGGGACTCCTGTAACGTCCCCTTGTTGGGCTCGGTGGTGGGCGGCTGGCATCGCTGCCGAAATTAATTAAGATCTTATGGCCTCATCTTTCCCCAAGCTACCTGATCGTCCTCTATACAAAAGAGGACGCACCGAAGAAAGTTTCAATCCTTTTCTCCAACGAAAAGAAAACTTCCCGCGATACCATGTCATACATACTGAGAACCCTGGAAAGACTGTTAGAACCATCTCACCATTCATTGTTGCCAAATGCCTCACGGACGCACTTGGTAGTGGCTACAAAGTGACAAAAATGCCTAGCGGCGACCTCCTGCTTGAGGTACGTGATAAGCTGCAGCATGGAAAGATTTCCAACCTGGTTGCATTTGGTGATGCTCAAATCACGGTGACACCACGTCGATCACTGAATACGTGCAAGGGAGTGATCTCAGACGATGACCTCATGAACTTGAGTGAAGAAGAACTTCTAGAGGGCTTGAAGGACCAGAACGTCATCCAAGTACATAGAATAAAAGTTAAACGGGAGAACAAAGAAATTCCAACTAAACATCTGATACTTACTTTTGGTACAAGTGAACTGCCCGAGATAATCGAGGCTGGATATGTAAAGATACGAGTAAGGGCGTACATCCCTAACCCACGCAGATGCTTCAAATGTCAAAGGTATGATCACGGTTCGCAAAGCTGCCGAGGCCGACAAACCTGTGCCAAGTGTGGTGAACAAGATCATCCCTCAGATAACTGTAACCTTGCACTCCATTGCGTGAACTGCGACGGCGAACATGCCGCATATACCCGCTCTTGTCCGACATGGAAAAAGGAAAAAGAGATCGTGATTATCAAAGTAAAGGAGAACATTTCCTTCCGAGAAGCGCGCAAGCGCGTTTCCTTTCTTCATAGTGCAGGGTATGCTGATGCGGCGCGCAAGGGGGCAGCGCCGCAGCAGACTCCGGTATCGGCCCGGCCCGCAAAGAGTGTGGTCGCGGCTGTGCCACCAGCCCCCTTGGCGACAGCAGCCGGCGCTGCTTCGCCGTCTCTAAAAGAAGGACCATCGACCTCTGGGTTGGTGGCCTCCAAGGCCCTGCTTTTCGAGGCAAGGCCTAATCTGAAAACACCCCGCTCGAGTGAGCGGAAGTCCAGCGGCTCCCAGGAGTCAATGGACACAACTCCGATCCAGATGGCGCAGCCAGCGCCTCAGGAGCGCCGCGATTCTCGTGACCGCTCCAAAAGCAAAACGCGCATCACGGCGCCCGGAAAGGGTCCTGTGAGATAATCTTTCCTTTCCAGAACACTCAACTCTGTCAAAATGGATACACAAATTATGCAGTGGAATGTGAGAGGTTTTCTCCACAATCTTGATGACATAACAGAACTCTTACACAAACTTAACCCAAAGGTACTGTGTGCACAGGAAACGCATTTAAAAGCTACACAGACAAATTTTCTCCGGTTATATGCTATTTTTCGCAAAGACCGTGACGAGGCTAACACCTCATCCGGCGGTGTAGCTATAGTTGTCGACAAGACTGTTGCTTGCCAACACTTGCCCCTTCTGACGTCCCTCGAGGCAGTTGCAGTGCGAGCAATTCTTTTTAACAAATTGGTTGCCGTCTGCTCCATCTACATACCTCCGAATTATCGCCTGAACAAAACAGAATTCTATGGCCTTATTAAACAACTTCCTGAACCCTTTCTTATCGTCGGAGACTTTAATGCTCATAACAGTCAATGGGGAGACTCCCGGACTGATTTGAGGGGTCGACTTATCGAAAGCTTTCTTGTGACTTCTGGTGTATGCCTATTTAATAAAAAAAGCACCTACTTACTATAATATTGCGCATAATTCATATTCATCGATAGATTTAGCGCTTGGATCCTCCACACTTCTCCCTTACTTAGAATGGAATGTAATACAAAATCCGTTTGAGAGTGACCACTTCCCAGTTACTCTAAACCTACGAGTACTAACACAAGTCATTTCACCACATGTTCCTCGCTGGAAACTTAACTCGGCTGATTGGAAGCATTTTAAAAAATCTACTTATTTATCACAAGATTTTATACGCGATTTTAGCATAGATGATGCCGTAGCATATTTTACTGCTTTTATTATCGGTGCAGCGGAAAAGTTTATTCCACAAACAAACGGCCAATCATGTAATAGACGTGTTCCTTGGTGGAATGAAGACTGTAGAGATGCACGAAAGAGACAAAATAAGGCATGGGGTAGACTGCGCCGACATCCAACGGCGGAAAATCTCATTGCATTTAAACATATAAAGTCACAAGGAAGGCGCACGAGACGGCAGGCTAGGAGAGCAAGCTGGGAGAGGTTTCTCTCAGGCATCAATTCTTATACCCAGGAGGCTAAAGTATGGAATGGGCTGAGAAGGCTAAAAGGGCAGCAGATCAACCAATTACCTTTGGTCGATGACCAAGGGCATACCTTGGAAAACCAGGCCGATGCCCTTGGCATACATTTCGAGCGTGTGTCAAGCTCCGTAAACTACTCAGAATCATTTCTTAAATACAAGAAAGTAGCAGAACGTAAGCCAATAGACCGTAAATGCACACCAAATCTTCCGTACAACTGTCCATTTAATATTGCCGAGCTTAGAGCTGCCTTGAGCACATGTATGAGCTCCGCACCGGGATTTGACAGAATCATGTATTACATGATTAAAAACCTACACACCGACACACAGATGACACTACTAGCACTTTTCAACTCTATTTGGGCTGCCGGATATCTCCCATCCTCATGGAAAGAATCCATCGTTGTCCCGGTCTTGAAACAGGGTAAAGACCCATCCAACGCTTCAAGTTACCGTCCAACAGCCCTCACAAGTTGCTTATGCAAACTCTTCGAGAAAATGATAAACCGTCGTATTTTACATTTCCTTGAATCGAAGAAAATTCTTGACCCTTATCAATGTGGCTTCAGAGAGGGTCGGTCGACTGCTGACCATCTCGTGCGCATTGAGGAAAACATTCGAGACGCCTTTGTCCATAAGCAGTTCTATCTTTCTGTTTTCCTAGACATGGAAAAGGCATATGACACAACTTGGCGGTATGGGATTTTGCGAGACCTATCGGAAATGGTTGTTCGAGGCAATATGCTTAATGTAATTGAAAGTTACTTATCACACCGTACTTTTCGTGTTAGAGTTGGCAATGCTTTATCCAGGCCATTTACACAAGAAACTGGGGTGCCACAAGGTGGGGTACTAAGCTGTACGCTTTTTATCGTCAAAATAAATTCCTTGCGCTTATCTATACCGCAGGGCATGTTTTACTCGGTATACGTAGACGACGTGCAGTTAGGTTTCAAGTCATGTAAGCTTGCAATTTGTGAGCGGCATGTCCAGCTTGGCTTGAACAAAGTGTGTAAATGGACAGAAGAAAATGGCTTTAAACTCAATCCTCTTAAAAGCTCCTGTGTCCTTTTCACACAAAAAAGGGGCATATTCGCAGAGCCCGATGTAGAACTACACAGACAACACATACCAGTTTCCACACAACATAAATTTTTAGGCGTCATATTAGACTCGAAACTAACCTTCATTCCACACATAAAGCGCCTCAAAGAGAAATGCCTAAAAACAATGAACCTGCTTAAAATTTTGTCGCATACAACATGGGGCAGTGAGAGGAAGTGCCTGATGAACGTGTACAAAAGTCTTATACGTACACGCTTAGACTATGGGGCCATAGCGTATCAATCTGCCAGTCCAAGCGCCTTGAAGATGCTCGACTCTGTTCATCATCTAGGCATCCGCTTGGCGACCGGTGCCTTCAGGACAAGTCCTGTAGAGAGCCTCTACGTAGAGTCTAATGAATGGTCATTGCATCTTCAAAGGTCGTACACTAGTTTCATGTATTTTCTGAAAATACACGCGAACAAAGAACATCCAACTTATTCAACAATAAATGATATGATCAGTGCTACCGCTGTTCCGCAACCGACCTGCAGTGAAACGGCCTTTTTCTCTGCGCGTGAGGAACCTCAGTAATGAAATGAGTGTCCCACTCCTTGAACATACCTTAATGGCTGCAACAAAGCTATTACCACCATGGCAGTGGCAGCAGATAGATTGTGACTTGTCTTTTGTAGAAGTCACAAAACATGCCGCCGACACACACATCCGAATGCACTTTTTAGAAATCCAGGCCAAATACTCTTGCCCAGAATTCTACACGGACGCCTCAAAGTCGCATGCCGGTGTCTGTTGTGCAGCGGTGGGCCCATCGTTCGCGGAATCCGTCGCTTTACACCCAGAAACAAGTATTTTTACAGCTGAGGCTTATGCGCTCCTCTTGGCTGTAAAGTACATCGATAATACACAGATTCGCAACGCAGTTATTTATACTGACTCTTTAAGCGTCGTTAAAGCCCTATCGTCGCTACGGAAACATAAAAATCCTGTAATTACAGAACTTTACTCGGCTCTATGCAAAGCTTACTCTTCCCAACATATCACAATATGCTGGGTTCCTGGACATAGAGGCATTGAAGGCAATATGCTTGCCGACAAAATGGCCACATCCACAGAAACAAGTGCTAGTAGCATTTCCATCGCTATCCCTGCCATAGATTTGAAACCATTTTTGCGGAAAAAACTGAGGTGCTATTGGCAACCTTTGTGGGACGCAAAACAGTCAAACAAGCTTCATCTAATAAAACCTTATTTAGGTAGCTGGCCACCTACAACAAAAACACGACGAACAGAGGTCACTCTCTGTCGACTCCGAATAGGCCACACGTATGGCACACATTCTTATCTTCTAACAGTGATCCCCCTGCCTGTGGGAAATGTGGAGAGACGCTAATTGTGCTCCACGTCTTGCTTGAATGCCGGGAGGTAGAAGAGCAAAGAAAAAAGTTCTTTCCTTTAGCATACAGACAACATATTCCATTACACCCGGCATTATTCCTTGGCAAAGACCCGCTCTTTGACACAAAATCATTGCTAGGTTTTTTAAATGATATTCGTATACTAAATGTTATACACCCATGTGATCCGTAGCACGGCCTCGCAATAGAGGCCTATGTTGCGGCATTAGTATGTATAGCACACGCCTCCAGGCCCTTGCGCACAAGGGTCCTGGTGAGGCAGTAGTGCTGCTTGGAAATTATCAATAACTGAGTGTTTTAAATTTGTCATTTATACACATAGCGCACCTCACAATAGTCATTGTCATAGTTTTATCCCAAGTACCTGTTTTACGCATCTATACAGCGACCAGTTTTACGCCCCTATACAGCCGTGATATATCTACTCAGCGCTCATCACCCATCGATCACTCTTTACCATCTCTTGGCGCTCTTTGGCCATACTTGGCCCTTGCGCCAGTAAACACTATACATCATCATCATCATCATCAACACCGCTTGCACAGCAACTGCCTCTAGGGGCGTACGAAGTTTTAGCTCTCGACAGGCAACACCTCTATCGACTATAATAGCCGTACCGCCGGATGACACGACTGCATCATCACGATCTTTACGAAAAATAGAATATTGTGGAAGAAAATTTGCGTATGTCTGAGGTGTGTTTCCTGAACACACAGCACCCTGGGACTGTATTTGCGAATGAGTTCTTTAACGTCATCAAGATTGTGAAGTAGACCCCTGACGTTCCATCGAATTATTTGCGTCCCCATATTGAAAAGAGATTTGTGCTGTGTGCTTAGGTGTGCAATACCTTAGAATACAGAGCCCTTCTCAGGCCCCGTAATGCGCAGTTTCTCTTTTTTGGAGCGGTCCAGAGACCTCCGCCGCTCCATAGGCGCTGGATGCGCCGCTTGGCTGGACGTTGTGTCCATCGCCTCTCCTGAGGCGCTGGGCATCCGCTCTTGCGAGCGGTGTGTTCGCCTTGAGGGTCTCGCCTCAAGAGATGGGACCCTGGAGGCCACCAGCCCAGAGGTCGATGGCCCCTTCTTGTGAGTTGGCGGAGCAGCGCTAGCTGCAGCCGCCGAGGGGGCGGATGGCGTCGCTGGCGGCTCACTGCGTGTGGGCCGGACAGCTGCCGGAGGCCGTTGTGGCGCTGCCCCCTGACGCACCACTTCGGCAAAAGTGTTCTTGGGCAGGGATAATACCCGCCTTCGTGCCTCCTTGAATGAGATGTTTTCTTTTACTTTGATTGCGACAATTTCTTTTTCTTTTTTCCATGATGGGCACGACCGCGAGTACGCGGCGTGGTCCCCGTCACAGTTCACACAGTGGAGGGCGTTTTCACATGATTCAGTGAGGTGTTCATTGGCACTACATTTCGCACACGTTTGTCGACCTCGGCAGTTCTGCGAACTGTGGCCGAATCGCTGGCACTTAAAACATCGCAGAGGGTTCGGAACATATGGTCTTACCCGGAGTTTCACGTACCCTGCCTCAATAGTTTCAGGAAGCACACTTGAACCAAATGTAAGTATTAGATGCTTTGTTTTCATCTCTTTTCCATCGCGCCGTAGCATGATTCTCTTCACATTGATTACGTTTTGCTCGCTCCAGCCTTCTAATAGTTCAGTTTCTTCCAGATGCATCAGGTCGTCATCGGAGACTCCACGGGTGGTGTCCATCGTGCGGTGCGGGGTAATTGTCACTGGGATGTCCCCAAATGAGGCTAGGTTATGGAGCTTGTCATGTTGGTTCTTATCGCGGAGTTCCAATAGGAGATCGCCGCTAGCCATCTTTGATGCTTTGTAGCCTGCGCCAAATGTTTCCGTTAGACATTTTGAAACTAGGAAAGGTAAGATCATTCTCACCGTCTTTTCGGGTTTTTCGCAGTGGACAACGTGGAACCGAGGGAAGTTTTCAGTTTGGCGGCCAAAAAATTTGAATAAGTCTTCGGTGCGCCCACGCTTAAGGGGGCGATCGGGTAACGCGGGGAAAGAAAAAGCCATGAAAAATAATGATCGTTCGGCAGGAACGCCAGCCACCCACCATGGAGCCCAACGAGGGGACGCTCTAGGACCTGTAGACACAAGCCCCGCAAACGCCAGCTCTACGTTCCCGCTATAACCAAATACTTATAACCAAGGGTGGTTATGACACACAAGGTTAACCCTTGCTGCCAGGAATGTTGGAAGTAAATGGAAGAGAGAAGAAGACAGGAGAGATTGAAAGTGAGAGGAAAAGACGAAGATTGGAGAGAGAGACAGGAAAAGGCAACTACCGATTTCCCCCGGGTGGGTCAGTCCGGGGGTGCCGTCTACGTGAAGCAGAGGCCAAAGAGGTGTTTGCCTCCGCCGAGGGGCCATAAAGGTCCAAGCACTCGGCATCGGCTCAACCCCCAGGATCCCCTTTTCCCCGGACACGGCTCAGCCGCGCACGGTTAGACGCGGGAGGGTCCAACCCTCGTGTGCTCGGGTCCGTGGTGTCGCAACACACCAAACGCCTGCTGACGCAGACGCCCCTGCGGGGAAGCCAAGCGTAAAATGTGGAAGAAATAACTCAAGAAATATTTTAAAATACTAAGTTATGACGTTATTAAGTGTCGCAACATGCTAAACCTTACTGTGGGTTACATTTAAAAAACTGTAATCCCCTGCTTCACGGCTGGCCACATTGATTGCACCTCGGCGGCGGTCGCCGCTGGATCGTAGCATGAGGGGCGGTGAGGCGAAAACACGGCGGCGCGTCTCGCTACATTATTTGACGCGCCAACATCGTCGGGGAAGCTCGCTCCATGAGGGTCGGGCTTAAAGCAGGAATGCCGACTTCACCGACGCGCTGCGCATTCGCTCGGACAAACCATGCAACGCGGACGCCGGGTGTCTAGCTCATTGCTTTGCTCTATCCCTCCGCCGCTCTTCACGCTTTCGCACATGCTTTCTCCTTCCTTTCTGCTGCCAGCCGATGATTCTCATCGCGTAGCGCCATCTGCCGAGGTGCGTGGAAATCACTCAACAGCTTGCTTCCATGTGCGCATGCGCTGAGTGGCGAAGACCGGCGGCGCGGAACGGGCACTGCGGCATGTGTAGAGCGTGTGGTCTGCTAGAAACGCGGGCCCTCAGCTATGGTACCTCAGCCGTCTCTATATGACAGCAATGAAGCACAAAAATATTAAAATTAAACTATTTAAATATTAAAATATTAAAATTGGTATTAGAGCTAAATAATTTTGAATTTAATGGAAAATGCTTCGTGCAAGTCAACGGCACATCAATGGGCACTAAAATAGGTCCAAACTATGCGAACATATTCATGGGCATACTGGAATCAGAGTTTCTTGAGAGCTGCGCGCTAAAACCAATGTTTTACAAAAGCTTCATTGACGATATTTTTCTAATCTGGTCTCACGTCGAGGAGGAGTTGTTGAAGTTCATTTCGCGGCTCAATGCTGTCCATCCAACCATCTAATTCTTCCATACATATTCAGCTTCCGTAATCACTTTTATGGATGTTAGTGTAAGTGTGCTTAACAGCAAGCTTATCACTTCAGTCTACAAAAAACCAACTGATAAGCACCAATACTTGCATTTCCAGAGTAACCATGTAAAACATTGCAAAACAGCAATCCCGTACAGCCAAGCTCTTCGTTTCAAGCGGATATGCACTAAAAAGACTTTACATCGAACTGTGAACTACTACGTAATGACTTACTACGGCAGCGTTATCCTCCCTTATTAGCGACGCTATTCAAAAAGCAGACAATCTTGATCGCCGCGCTCTCATCAACAGCAAACCAGCTCCCCCAGATTCGCGAACTAACATTATCCTCACATATTCAACATCAAATCCTAACATACACCGCATCCTCCGGAAACATCATACGATACTCTTACAGAGCGAGAAAATGCGCCAAATTGTTCCTGAACGTCCGCGGGTGGTATACGGACGGGCCACCAACCTCAGAGACGTTGTAACGTCCTCCAATATTCACTCAGATAACTTCAAAGGCTGCGCACCATGCGGAAAACCGCGATGCAGGCTCTGCCCCATGATGAATACTGCTAATGTGGCCAAATGCACCGCGTCTTCATTTTCATTCAAAATCCAAGGGGATTACAACTGCGACACTTGCAACGTTGTATGCACAATTTGCCGTGCACAATACATCGGACAAACGGAAACCCCTTTTAGGCTACGCTTTAATTATCACAAATCACATGTAAAATCTATGCCGCAGCTCCCCCTCTCACATCATGTGAACACATAGGCCATCCTTTCGAAAAATTTAAGGCCACTATTTTGAAATCAGGATTCTCCACTGAATACGACAGAGAAGCTTGTGAATCATTTCTAATAACAAGTTCAGCTCACTTTCAAAGGGAATAAATGAAAGCATAGGTAGGTTGACATGCATGCCTCACGAATAAGAGGCATTTTTTGGCATGTTTGGTGCACCAATGAATATTTTTCGTGGTTGCTTTATGCATTTCCTACCAATTATATACCACATCTGTAATATGGCATACTTATGAAGTGATGTGTATATTTCCGCCTCATTTATTAGAAATTCTCCACACCCTTATGTTACGGTAATTACTTCATCTTGTCATATAATTTTCATTTATCTTTTACTTTATTTTTCGGACACGCATAGACTTTGTATAAAAGAACAGCGTACCCGCCAACACAAAGAACATCGTTTGTTTGGTGCTCAAATGAACATTTTTCCTGGTTGCCTTATGCATTTCCTAGCGAACATGTATGTACATACTATACGGAATGTTTATAAGTGATATGTATACTTCTGCCTCATTATTACAAATTATTCTCGCCGTTTTGTTGTGTTGATGTTTACTACTTGACCTTGTCGCAGAATTTTTCATTTATCCTTGATTTTTGATACACACATAAAATTTGTGTAAGAAACACCTTGCCCGCAAATACAAAGAATGTCACTTGTACAAAGATTACCATAGAACGCAGTTCGTGGAATTCAGAGGTCAGTGGAGGTCACAGTGCGGGTGTCCCATAGCCAGGTGGTGGTGCACTGACAGTCTTCGTGGTCATACAAAAGTTGAAGCAAGCTCAAACAAAAAATAAAAGAAACACTCTCCTGACAGCTGCCATCCCTAGCATATCCTTGGTAGCACCATGAATATTTTTGGCCATAACGCTGGACGTCAGATTTTTCGACCCTTGAGCCATCAAGGCCTTAACTGCTGTAGCCCAGAAGTGATTCGTGCCGCCGTGAACACGTTAACATGAATGTGAAAGGAACTTTCAAGACACTTCAATGTGCTTTTCAAGGACATCTTATATGTGACTCACATGTCATATAAGTACAGGTCATGATGCAGCCACCGTAGGACCGTCTGGCGACCTGCGAAGTGCTGCCCGGCCTGGTGCCTTTGAACAATCGTGGCAATGTCTGGTGGTACAGCTGGGAGGCAGTACACACTGCCTCGTGCTGACTGCGTTCACCGTAGCGATTGTTGCAGAACGTGCTATCCTATGATGGCAATAAAGAAAATATATTTTGCCATGCTGTCATGAGAAACCCTCTCATCCGTTTCAGTAGCAGCTACCAACTGAGAAAAGAGGCTTCTGAATTGCTTCTCTTTTATTAGCCAAATTTTACAACAGTCTTTGTTCAATGCAGTTTGCCACAAGACGCCCATAAATACGCTGATAAAGGATGTAAAACCACTCACCGGACCTGGCAGGTCTCTCTGCCATTTTGATTTATTTTCGATGGCGTCTTCTTCCGCGATGTCTACGTGCACTTGAAAGCCCTCGTCATAACGCTATAAAAATATGATGATGATGATTGTTGGAGTTTAGTGGCGCAAGGGCCAGGTATGACCAAAGAGCGCCATGACAGTATTAGTTCGCAGTGAAGTGATGAATTGAGAGAAGTAGATGTGACATGGCTGTAAAGGGGCCTAAAATAATCGCTGTAAAGTCCGTGAAATCTACACGGAATAAGATAATGGCAATGACTAGTGACGTGTACTATGAACGTAAAAGATGCATTGCTAAACAATGATATACAAGATATGTCAGATATAAAAATTGTCAAAAAACACTACTACCTAAACAAAGCCCTTGAAACACAAGGGCCCGGAGGCATGTGCTTATGCAAAACTATCACAGCGGCATCCTCTTGAGAGAGGATGCGCTACGAATTTGTTGGGCTTATAACATGCAGGACCACTTCGTTTAAGAAACCGAGGACTGCTCTGGTGTTAAACAGCGGTTCTTCACCAATAAACATCATAGGATGAAGAGGCATATGATAGTGGCATGCTACAGGGAAATGTTTCCTTCTCTCTACTTCGGCTTCCCGACACTCCAGGAGGACATGGAGGACGGTCAGCCTCTCACCACATCTACCACAGGTTGGTGGTTCATCACCTGTCAACAAAAAACTGTGGGTTCCGTACGTGTGTCCTATTCTCAGCCGACTGAATAGGACGTCAGTTCGCCGTGTTTTCGCTACGGGGGGCCAGAAACCTAACTGTGGTTTAATCAAGTGAAGCTTAATACTTGTTTCAGCATCCCACAAGCGTTGCCAGTGGCTTCGCAGTTTCTTTCGCAAGAAAGGTTTCAGATCTGTTACAGGGACAACAGCTGTAGGGTTAATAGCGTGCGACGTTATTGACGTAGCCATTCGGTCAGCTAGCACATTACCCTCAATGCTTCTATGGCCAGGCACCCAGCATATAATGACATGCTGGTTACATACATACGCTTGACAGAGAACGGAATAGAGCTCAGTAAGTACAGGATTTTTGTGTTTACCGAGTGACATCAATGCTTTTACGACGCTTAGGGAGTCCGTAAATATAATTGCCTTTTGAAGTTTTGATTTCCTTATATGCTTTACAGCCGACAACAGTGCATGGGCCTCAGCCGTAAAAATACTCGTTTCCGGGTGGAGTACACCGGATTCCGAGAAGGATGGGCCAACGGCTGCATAAGACACCCCGGCATGTGACTTGGAAGCGTCAGTGTAAAGCTCTGTACACGAGTACTTGTATTGAAGCTCTAAGAAATGCATTTTAATCTGTGCCTCTGGCGCGTGTTTAGTGACCTCTACAAACGATGTGTCGCAATCTATGAATTGCCACTGCCACGGCGGTAACAGTTTCACTGGAGCCATAGGACGATGATCAAGCAGCGGAACACCCATTTCCTCACTGAGGTTCCTCACTCGCAAGAATGGCTTTCTCGCTGCAGGTCGATTATAGAAGAGTGGCAGCAGTAACGTCATTTATGGTTGAATAAGAAGGATGTTCATTGTTTGCTTGTACTTTCAGAAAATATGTGAAACTGCTATATGAACGCTGCAGATGGAGTGACCACTGGTCAGACTCTACATACAGGCTTTGGATCGGACTTGTTCGGAAAGCAACGGTCGCGAGGCGGATACCCAGATGGTGGACGGGGTTTAGGATTTTTAATGCACTTGGCGTTGCGGAATGATAAATTATAGACCCGTAATCAAGGCATGAGAGGATAAGACTTTTATACAAGTTAAGCAAACATTTTCGATCACTACCCCAAGTCGCACGCGACAGAAGCTTTAAAAGATTAATTGTCTTCAGGCATTTCGCCCTCAGATACTTAATATGAGGAATAAATGTAAGTTTAAAATCTAAAATCATTCCTAAAAATTTGTGCTCGCTGCTCAAAGAGAGCGCATCTCCTTTGATTCGAATACTTGGGACTGGCGTTACGCCTCTCTTGTTTTGTAAAGTGTACGCAAGTGCTCTTTTGGGCATTTACAATAAAACCATTTTCATCTGCCCATTTGGACAATTTGTTTATTACAAGCTGCACTTGTCGTTCGCAGATGGAAATGTTGCATGACTTGAAGGCTATTTGCACATCGTCGACATAAACGGAATAAAACGTCGTGCGTGGAATGACTGTGTGCAGGGAATTCATTTTTACAATAAATAGTGTGCAGCTAAGCACAACGCCCTGTGGCACACCAGTTTCTTGTGTGAATGACCTAGACAAAGCTCTGCCCACCCTTACTCGAAATGTGCGATTAGTGAGGTAACTTTCGATTGTGTTAAGCATATTGCCACGAACACCCATCGCCGAAAGATCTCGGAGAATTCCAAAGCGCCATGTGGTGTCGTAAGCTTTCTCTAGGTCTATAAATACAGACAGACAGAATTGCTTATGTATGAAAGCATCTATAATATATGTCTCAATGCAGACAAGGTGGTCTGTTGTAGACATACCTTCTCGAAAGCCACACTGGAAGGGATCTAGTACTTTGTTATTTTCTAGGAAGCAGATTAAGCGCCGGTTTATCATTTTTTCATACAGCTTGCACAGGCAACTTGTTAGAGCTATTGGTCTGTAGCTGCTGGCTAAGGACGGGTCTATGGCTTGTTTAAGTAACGGGACGACTATAGCTTCTTTCCATGCAGATGGAATATACCCAGCATCCCACGTGTCATTGTAGAGAGACAGGAGTGTTTTCAGTGTTTCAGAGTGTAGTTGCCTAATCATTTCGTAAATGATATGATCGCCACCTGGCGCCGTGTTGTTGCAACAAGCTAGAGATACCTTAAGTTCAGCTAACGTAAATGGGCAATTGGAAACCTCGCTCGAAGAACCTTTGCGGTTAAGGGGCTCCCGTTCTTCTCGTTCTTTGAATCTCAAGAATGTCTGTGTGTAATGAGATGTACTGGAGATGTATTCAAAGTGATGATGATGATGATGATTGTTGGAGTTTTTTGGCGCAAGGGCCAGATGTGGCCAAAGAGCGCCAAGGCGATGATAATGACTTGTCAGTGGTACATGAATGGTGAATTAGAAGGTTTGGATAAAACAGATGTGGCATGGCTGTAAAGAGGCCTAAAATAGTCGCTGTAAAATGCGTAAAATCTATAGGTACTAAGAATATGGCAATGACTAATGAAGTGTGCTATGGATACGAGGTATGCATTGTGAAAGATTGATGATATACTAAGATATGTCAGAGGCTAAAAGTTTCAAAAACACTAATGCCTTAACAGAGCCCTTGAGATGTAAGGGCCTGGAGGCATGTGCTATATTCTCACAGTGGCATCCTCTTGAGAGAGGATGCATTACGTATTTCTTGGTCTTATAACATGCAAGACAACATCATTCAAAAAGGCGAGGACTGCTTTGGTAATGAAAAGCGGTTCTTTGCCAAGAAACATAGCGGGATGAAGAGGGATAGAACAGCGGTATGCCAGAGGAAAATGTTTCTTCCTCTCTCTCTCGGCTTCCCTACATTCCAGGAGGACGTGAAGAACGGTGAGCCTCTCGCCACATCTACCACAGGTTGGAGGATCATTACCATTCAATAGAAAATTGTGGGTACCATATGTGTGTCCTATTCTGAGGCGACAGAATAGGACATCAGTTCGCCGTGTTTTTGATGCAGCGGGCCAGAAACCTAACTGTGGCTTAATCAAGTGAAGCTTATTATTTGTTTGCGCATCCCACAAGCGTTGCCAGTAGCTTCGCAGTTTCTTCCGCAAGAAAGGTTTCAAATCTGTTACAGGGACAGCAACGGTAGGATTAATAGCGTGTGATGTTATTGATGTGGCCATTTGGTCGGCAAGAACATTACCCTCGATGTCTCTATGCCCAGGCACCTAGCATATTATGATTTGTTGTTTAGATGCATAAACAGAGCAGATCAGTGAGTAGAGGTTCATAATTACAGGGTGTTTATGTTTTTGCGGCATCGTTAACGCTTTAACAACGCTTAAAGAGTCGGTAAATATTACAGCCTTTTGGAGTTTCAATCTATCAATGTGTTTCACCGCCGATAGTACTGCATAGGCCTCTGCCGTAAATATGCTTGTGTGGGGATAAAGTACATCGGATTCCGAGAAAGACGGACCGACTGCCGCATAAGAAACACGAGCATGTGACTTTGATGCGTCTGTGTAAAATTCAGGGCAAGAGTATGTTGACTTTAGTTCTAAAAAGTGCATTTGAATGTGTGCATCTGGCGCGTGTTTTGTGACTTCAATAAACGATGTGTCACATTCAACCAGCTGCCACTGCCACGGCGGTAGCAGCTTCGCTGGAGACATTAGGCAATGTTCAAGTAGTGCAGCACCCATTTCTTCACTGAGCTTTCTCACGCGTAGCGAGAAGGGCTGCTTCGCTGTTGGTCGATTATTAAATAGTGTGGCAGATGTGGTATCGTTTATGGTAAAATAGGTAGGATGTGTACGGTTTGAATTTATTTTAAGGAAATATGTAAAGCTGGCATAAGTCCTCTGAAGGTGGAGCGACCACACGTTCGCTTCCACATAAAGGCTTTGTACGGGGCTTGTCCTGAAGGCCCCAGTCGCGAGGCGGATTCCTAAACGGTGAACAGGATCCAACATTTTTAAAGCGCTGGGTGCAGCAGACTGGTAAACTATCGCCCCGTAGTCAAGTCGTGAGCCGACAAGGCACCTGTACAAGTTCAAGATGCATTTCCTGTCACTGCCCCATGTCGTACGCGACAGCAGCTTCAGTAAGTTCATTGTTTTCAGGCACTTAGCCTTCAAATATTTGATGTGCGGAACGAATGTGAGTTTTGAGTCCAATATGATGCCTAGAAACTTGTGCTCTTTGCTTACAGGTAATGTGGTACCAGACAGCTCAATAGCAGGGTCTGGTACTATTCCTCTCTTATTAGTGAAAAGGACGCATGTGCTTTTCTGTGGGCTCAACCTAAAACCGTTTTCATCAGCCCATTTAGCCACTTTATTTAAGCCATGCTGGACATGTCGTTCGCAGACAGCAAAGTTGCACGATTTAAAACCAATCTGGACATCATCTACATATACAGAGTAGAACATCGTTCGTGGAATAGCCGTGCGTAGAGAATTCATTTTCACAATAAACAGTGTACAGCTAAGCACACCGCCTTGCGGGACACCAGTTTCCTGGGTGAAAGACCTAGACAAGGCTTGGCCCACCCTTACACGAAAGGTACGGTTAGAAAGGTAACTTTGGATAGTACTCAACATGTTGCCGCGGATACCCATAGCGGAAAGGTCTCGGATAATACCAAAGCGCCATGTGGTGTCATACGCTTTCTCTAAGTCAAGAAATACGGAGAGAAAAAACTGTTTGTGTATAAAGGCATCCCTTATGATTGTCTCCATGCGGACAAGGTGGTCTGTAGTCGACCTACCTTCTCGGAAGCCGCATTGGTAAGGATCTAGTATGCCGTTGCTTTCTAGGACAAAAATTAGACGCCGGTTAATCATCTTTTCAAAGAGCTTGCACAGACAGCTTGTCAAAGCAATGGGTCTGTAGCTACTGGGCAAGGACGGGTCCTTGCCCTGTTTAAGTACGGGGATTACTATAGCTTCTTTCCAAGAAGATGGAATGTAACCAGCGGCCCACATGACATTAAAAAGAGAGAGGAGGGTCTCTTGTGTTTCAGGGTGTAGGTGCTTGATCATTTCATACATGATACGGTCAGCACCTGGTGCTGAGGTGTTGCAACAAGCGAGAGCAGTTTTAAATTCAGCTAAACTAAACGGGCGGTTGTAATCTTCATTTCGAGCACATTTCCGATTAACGGGCTGTCGCTCTGCACGCTCTTTGAACCTAAGGAATGTTTGTGTGTAATGAGATGCACTGGAGACATATTCAAAGTATTCGCCCAGACAATCTGCCTGATCCTCCAGGCAGTCTCCTTGGATATTCACTAAGGGCGGCGGGTTCGTCTCACGGCCCTTTAATTTATTAACCCTATTCCATACCTTTGGCTCATCTGTGTAAGAGTTTATACCAGAAATGTACCTCTCCCAACTCTCTCTCTTTGCACGTCTACGTGTCCTTCTGCCTTGCGATTTAACCTGTTTAAAATTAATAAGGTTTTCGGCAGTAGGAGAATCGCGAAGTAATCCCCATGCTTTGTTTTGATTTTTGCGCGCTTTACGACATTCTTCGTTCCACCAAGGAATGCGACGTTTCTTAGTCAGTCCGTTAGTTTGTGTAATACATTTCGTAGCAGCATCAATAATAAAACCTGTTAGATATGTTACGGCGTCGTCTACGTTAAGAGCAACAATGTCGTGACGGCCTAGGTGTGTCAGCTCTCGGAACAGTTCCCAGTTGGCCGAGTCTACGCTCCATCGAGGTGATCGTGGCAAGCATCCATCTTGTTTCGTTGAGTTTAACATAATTGGGAAGTGGTCGCTTCCATAGGGGTTCTTAACGACGGACCACTCCAGGTAAGGCATTAGTGTGCTCGACAGCTATGCTTAAGTCTATGGACGAGTATGTGTTGTGTGTAATGCTGTAGTATGTAGGTTCTTTCTTGTTCAATAAACATTCACCTGAAGAAAACAGAAAATTTTCTATAAGGCGCCCTCGCGCATCGCAACGAGAGTCGCCCCACAGGGGGCTATGGGCATTAAGATCACCTACGACTATGTATGGTGGAGGAAGTTCATCGATGAAGCTCTGAAACTGCGTTTTGGAAAGCTGATAGGAAGGTGGGATGTAGACAGAGCTAATGGTGACTAGCTTACCAAACAACAATGCTCGGACAGCAACTGCCTCAAGGGACGTTCGGAGGCTTAATTGCTGACATGCAACGCCCTTACTGACCATTACGGCTACACCCCCCGATGAGGCGAGAGCGTCGTCGCGGTCTTTGCGGAAAGTGACATATTGCCTTAGAAAGTTTTTCTGTGTTAATTTTAAGTGTGTTTCTTGTACACACATCACCTTTGGATTGAATTTGCGGAGGAGTTCTTTTACATCGTCAAGATTACGTAGAAGTCCTCTCACGTTCCACTGTAACACTTGGGTATCCATATTGGAAGAGAAGTTAGTGATGTGTGCAAAGAGAAATAGAAGTTACTTCACGGGACCTTTCCAGGCCCCGTGATGGGGGTTTTGCCTTTCTTCCCGACGCGCTCGAGGGAGCTGCGCCGTTCTTTGGGCGTCTGAGACGCCGGTGGTTTGCTTGTGTCCATCACCTCGTCTGAGGCGGTGGATAGTGCCCGCTCAGCGGGGACATTCGCGGGGATTTCGGGCCTTACTGCACGGGCAGTGGCCCTGGGTCCAGCAAGCCCGCGGGTCTGCTGGCCCTCCTTGGCAGGGGGCGGAACAGCGCTGGCTGCTCCAGCCGGGGGGGGGGGGGGGGGGGGGCTGGTGACGTGACCGCCGTCACACTCCGTGTGACTTGGGCGGCCGCCGGATGATGTGGTGCTGCCCCCCGGCGCGCCACATCGGTGTATGAAGGACTAGACTGATTGTGGAGATGGAAACGCTTACGTGCCTCTGGGAAAGATAGGTTTAGTTTGACTTTCAGTTCTATAATTTGCTTCTCTTTTTTCCACGAGGGGCACGATCGCGAGTAGGCGGGATGATCTCCTTCACAGTTGGCACAACGGGTTGCTGAAGTGCAAATGTCAGAAGCGTGTTCATTTGAACTACACTTAGCACAAGTAGCGCGCCCTCGGCAGTTTTGCGACCCATGCCCAAAACGCTGACACTTGAAGCATCGGCGGGGATTCGGGATGTATGGTCTGACACGTAGCTTGCAGTAGCCAGTTTCAATTGATTCCGGTAGGTCGCTAGTTCCGAAAGTAATGATAATATGCTTGGTAGGTATTTGCTTATCATCTCGCCTTAGTGTTATCCTCTGCACCTTGACTACGTTCTGGTCTTGCCATCCTTCAAGTAATTCACTTTCACTCAGTTCAAGGAGGTCATCTTCCGAGACGACACCGCGCACTGTGTTCATCGACCTGTGTGGACCCACTGAAACAGGAATGTCTCCAAATGCCACAAGTTTAGAAAGTTTATCGTACTGTAGTTTGTCGCGGACTTCAAGAAGAAGGTCGCCACTTCCATCTTTGTTACCTTATAGCCTGGGCCGATTGCTTCCTTGAGAGATTTTGCTACAACAAAGGGTGAAATCATTCGGACTGTCTTAGTATCGTGTTGACTATGTATTACATGGTACTTGGGAAATATTTCTTTAGGTTGCAAAAAAAGATTGAAAATTTCATCGGTGCGCCCCCTTTTCAGGGAGCGATCAGGTAGTGAGGGAAAAGCGTTAGCCATATAAAATTGCAAAATTCGGCGGCGATGGTAGCCACCCACCACCGAGCCCAACAAGGGGACGCTACAAGGTTGGAATACTTGCAGACGCCAGCCAGTGCATCGCCGCTATAACCTAATATGAATACCCAAGGTTGGATAAGTACACTAGGTTAACCCTTGCCGCCCAGAAATTCAGAAGTGAGAAGAAGTGACTAGAAGACAGGAAAGATAGAAAAGCGAGAAAGACAAAAGATTGAAGAGGGGGACAGGAAAGGGCGACTGCCGATTTCCTCCAGGTGGGTCAGTCTGGAGGTGCCGTCTATGTGAAGCAGAGGCCGAAGAGGTGTGTTGCCTCTGCCGGGGGACCTTAAAGGTCCAAACACCCGGCATCGGCTCAACCTCCAGGATCCCCCTTTCCCCAGACACGGCTAAGCCGCGCACGGCTACACGCAGGAGGGTCCAACCCCCATGTGCTCGGGTACGTGGTGGCGCAACTCACCAAACGCCTGCTTACGCAGACGCCCCTGCGGGGTGTATTCAAAGTGTTTGCCCAGACAATCTGCCTGACCTTCCAGGCCATCTCCTTGGGTACTCACTAAGGGCAGCGGGTTCGTCTCACGGCCTTTTAATTCATTCACTCTATTCCATACTTTCGCCTCGTCTGTGTAAGAGTTTATACCAGAAAGGTACCTCTCCCAACTCTCTCTCTTCGCACGTCGACGTGTTCTCCTGCCTTGTGATTTGACCTGTTTGAAATTAACAAGATTTTCGGCTGTTGGAGAATTGCGAAGCAATCCCCAAGCATTGTTCTGATTTTGGCGTGCTTTCCGACATTCTTCGTTCCACCATGGGATACGATGCTTATTAGCCAATCCGTTAGTTTGTTTAATACATATCTTTGCAGCGTCAATAATAAAACCTGTTAAATATGCCACAGCGTTGTCTATGTTAAAAGAGGCAATATCATCTTTGCTTAAATATGTTAGTTCTCGGAAAAGTTCCCAATTGGCTGAGTCAACCTTCCAACGGGGAACGTGTGGGGAGCATTCATCTTGTTTTGTTAAGCTTATAATAATTGGGAAGTGGTCGCTTCCAAAGGGGTTCTGGAGAACAGACCACTCCAGATACGGAATTAATGTACTGGATACTATAGTTAGATCGATGGACGAGTATGTGTTGTGCGCAACGCTGTAGTACGTTGGCTCTTTCTTATTCAACAAACATGCTCCTGAGGAAAAGAGAAAGTTTTCAATTAGGCGACCTCTCGCATCGCAACGAGAAGTCTCCCCACAATGAGTTACCCAGACGGCACACATTGCCCGGCGGATGTCCGAGTTAGATCCGTATGTCCGGAGCCGAGCACGGACATCCGCCGGACCTAGAACGAACGTCCCTAAGCGGAGGTCGCAAGCGGGACGTCCCCAGGACGTTCGCGGTACTTACGCTATCGGATGTATGTTGATCCCGTCTGAAGCCCAGCCCGAACATCCATCGGACTTACAATAAGTATCCCAGTGCGGACATTGCGACAGGGACACCTAAGGGACGTTCGCAGTGCTTACAACATTGTAGTAAGTTTTAGAATACATCAGGAATTAATTTACGCCCTTTTCGCCTGGCCTAATTGAGTTCCCATCGATAAAGTGACTCGGTCGTTGCATATGCGTTAGAATACTTATGTGGATGTCAGCTGTATATACTTCATTTTTGAGCATGGCACAATGAGCGCACAATAGATGCTGCAATCCGCAGTTTATTGAGTTTATTACAAACGACGCGAATGAATGCTTTAAAATCCGGGGTTTCGATTGTAGGACGCACAGGGCGTCTGCTACATATGTGGTCTCTGCTGCTGAGGTTTTACCGGCGTATTCTCGCAAAAAATATTTTGTGAAAACTGTTTTTATGCACAGTATGTGCTTGATATGATGCGAAAGCCACATGGCTAAATACATCTTTGACCAAACGTCGTGTCGAAATCCAGGGCGCAACCGCGACCTCTAGGTGTGAAGTTTAAATCTCGAAGGCCATGCTTTTGCTGGCTGCATGCAACAAAAGCGAATGCGAAGCCAGAAAACACGTCATGGACGTATCTTTGTGATCGGCTCCTTCAATTCACATGCTTACTCGAACCGCTCTTATGGAGTTCATGTAAACATAGCATTATATTGGTGGTAAAAATATGAACTACGCAAGGAGACTGTGACGTGCTTTGGCTCTTGGAATCGCCTCTGAAATTCTAGGGCGCAAAAACATTGAGTTCGAGATTAGCTGAGGCATGCGCACTACACGCAACGTTGTAACAAGCCGGGCCAATCCAGTTGTCAAGCCTCGCAATTGCGGAACTACCGCCAACGTTGTTCCCGCGCTGGCAGTTCGACGCAAAGACTTTTCCTGGGCACTTTTGAGACTGTTTCGGCATTCTCCCGTTGCACAGTAAGTATTTTTGTGATTATTTCTTTTTCGCTAAGTATTTCTTCGTGTCAAGTGACGGTGTATAGTGAAAAGTACGTCGGTAGGTAGCCCGTTACGTAGTACGTATGTAGTACGTTCCGTTCAGTGCTCGCCGCCGGGCAGGTATACGTGTGTTTGACGTGCGAGTTTGCCTTTGAGAGAACTAGCGTGAATGAAATTTAGTATTTTTAGCCATTATGGAGGTCGAAAGGAAGCGGATCCGCATTGCTCAGCGAGCTGGTCGGCAGTGTAAAGAACTCGTAAACCTTTTAGGCGAACATGTGTTCTTGCCCAACAATGAAACCTCGGTTGGTGTGGTGCCTTTGGATGACCGTCCACACGGAGATTGTGGCGCTCCTGATAGTTCTGCCTCCGATGAGAGCCGGTCAGATCTGTTTAGTCGACTGCAGTTAGACGCCAGTGTCAGGACGCAGACCGTTGGCGTGGCCGACACGATATTGCACCCAGATTCATATGCTTCAGGCGACGTTTGCGGCAATTTGCTGTATTTGCAAGACCTTGGTATATCACCAGACGACCCTTCGAGCAACGAGTCAGCTATTGGCGACAGTAAAAACCTTGGTAAAGAGTTACAGGCATGGGCCGTAAGCCATAGGATAAAGAGGGATGCATTGAGTGACCTACTAAAAATTTTGAGACAGTATCCATGTCACTCGGCTCTTCCGAGCGACGCCCGCACTCTTTTGAGAACGCCGCGAGGGTCGTGCTTCGAATGCCCGATTACTGTTGTTTCTCCCGGTCATTACTGTCATTTTGGGCTTCAGAGAGGATTGCTGCATGCTTTAAGTGGTTGTGGTGAGCTGCCACGAACATTGTTGTTGTCGTTTAACATTGACGGACTACCATTATCTAAAAGTTCCAACGTTCAGCTTTGGCCGATACAGTGCCTTATTGTCAACTGCAACAAACAAGCTCCATTTCTGATTGGTGCATTTGCTGGACCAAGCAAGCCAGAGGCGCCAAATGACTTTCTTCTACCATTTGTAACCGAGTTGAAGGGCTTGCTTGAAGATGGCCTAATTGCTGACGGTTGCAGCATGACTGTATCAGTGAAGGCAATTATATGCGATGCTCCTGCGCGCTCATTCATCCTTTTGACTAAAGGCCACTCTGGCTATAGTAGTTGTCCGAAGTGCACATGTGAAGGTGCTTACAGAGGAGGCAGGGTAGTTCTTTTGGAGACATGTTGTGAAATGCGCACCGATGGCAGCTTTCGGCAACAACAAGATGTGGATCACCACAAGGGTACCTCTGTGCTTGTTGATTTGCCAATTGACACAGTGAGAGCCTTTCCACTGGACTATATGCATTTAGTGCTGCTTGGTGTTGTAAAATAACTCTTGCTGCTTTGGTTGTC
Organism: Dermacentor silvarum; assembly: GCF_013339745.2. Lineage (NCBI taxonomy): Eukaryota > Metazoa > Arthropoda > Arachnida > Ixodida > Ixodidae > Dermacentor > Dermacentor silvarum. Next base: position 82,349,607 of record NC_051157.2, read on the forward strand.
TGGGCCACTGTCCGTTCGTGTTGGCCCGCTTGAGCGCAAGCGTATGAATGAGGCCAGTGAAAATTTGAAGGAGCACATTCCTTTAGAATTCTCCAGAAAAACACGTCCCGTTACTGAAGTTGAACGATGGAAAGCGGCGGAACTCCGTCTCTTTTTGTTTTACACTGGCCCCGTTATACTGAAATCTGTGCTGAGCCACAACCTGTATGAAAACTTCATATTTCTGCATTCTTCACTCTCTATTCTTGCTAACAGGGAATTGTGTTCTCATCATGCTGACTATGCTGGAGCTCTACTTAGGCACTTTGTTCACACCTTCACTACAATCTATGGAGAAGAACAAGTTTCATACAATGTTCATTGCCTTATACACCTTGCAGAAGATGTTAAGTTTCATGGACCTGTTGACACGTTCAGTGCTTTCCCCTTTGAAAATAACATGCGTCATATCAAAAAAGAGCTCCGAAAGCACGAGAAGCTATTACAACAACTACGAAATAGAATGTTGGAAAGGTTACAGCTCCCACCTGTGCCTCTTGAAGACTCGGCAGATTTTGAGCTCATTCGCCCGCAGGACACTGGACCTTTGCCACCCAACTGCACCGGTCCTGAATTTGGTGCAGCTAGATGCGGCACTTTCCTGCTTAGTGGATCTACTGGCAACAATTGTGTAATGCTTGACGGTCATATTATTGTTGTGCAGAAGTTTTGCTATCTGAAAGCTTCAAACGAAGTTTGCATTGTTGGACAAGAATTTTGTCACAGAGAAGACTTTTACACATCACCTTTTGAGTCCTCACGAATAGGAATTTTTTTGGTCTCCAAGCTGTCAAGGAATAAAGTATGGCCTCTAAGGAATCCCCGAAAAATGCTGTTGCTGCCTCATGCCAGCCAATACATAGTTCTTCCAGAGATCCATACGAACTGGATTGCATAGTTTACCTGCCCGTTTTCATTCTATCAGTGGGTCCGTGTAGCACCTGCCTTTCAGTTTTGTAATCAATGCTTGATCCAATATGATGTCTCTTTTCTTTGAAGAAAAAGTGGTTTATGTTCATGCAAAGTTCTGTTTCCAGATGGCTTACGCAATTGTCGATTTTATTGGTCGAAAAAAGGTAGAGGTTGTACCATCCTCGTGGATCTCAGGCAACGTATGCATGTGGCCAAAAGTGCCATTGGATCGGCTGACATCTATGATAAAAAAAGCATCCATGTTCCTACTCGCCACTATGGCAAGGATACGAGGTCGAGGTGAAGGGGCTGTTCGGTAAGTGCCAGTGTTGCTGCTCATCAGCATGTATATATAATTTTTTCTTTAGTGTGCACGGACAATGTAAATGCATGTGAGTCCTTCCTCAGCCATGGCCGCTTTTTGTATGCAAATACTATTGCAATTAGAGTATTAGTCTGGCCTTCCGAAATTTCCTGTGCTCAGACTAGTTTCACCACACGCAACATTAGTTCACACTATGCTTGCACAATAGTTTTTGTTATGGGTGGGCGAATATTTGAACTTTCGAATACATATATGAAAATTAATGGGTAGTATTTAATTCATAATAAACAAAGAACTATACTCTGTTTCAGTAGTTCTTCACACCAGAACATAGGCTACGCGACGTGTGAGCACAGATTCCTGCGCAGTGAGATGTTTAAATGACTCCATGTTAAATGTCCTTGACAGGTAGCCTTGTCGTTGGAAGCTCCTCTGCAGGTCCTAGCTGTGGTCGATATTGCTTTGTTTTTTAATGAAATATTTATTTAGGCTCTATGATACTGAAAATAGTTCTCTACTTTTTCAAATAAAAATGTGCAAGGAACAAAAAAAATTAATGGTACACAATTGAGAGGCAATTCATGCTGTTTTTCGGATGACGATTGGTGGTTTTTGTTTAAAACACATTATCTGTTTCTGATAGCAGTAGTTTTTGCACTAGTCAGTAGACGTGTGGCACTAAATTATGCGAAAATATATATTCCTACTGTAAATATATGCGTCTGCGTTTTACTATTCGATACTTGCTACTCGTATTCGAAAAGAGTTTACATTTGACCACCTCTAGTTGTACTAAATCATCTTATAACTCACTTTAGCACTATTGCGATGCCAGTTTAGGTGATTATTTTGTGTACATAAATGGTTCGTTGCTATTGTTCATTCAACTTGTAGGATTATATGATCAAGCGCGCAGAAAGTTGGACAAGTCACAGTACACTTCAGACCTCGGGAGCGACTCCGAACCACCACAAAAGAGAAGACGAACCCCAGCTGTAGTGTGGGAACCTTGCCAGTCGTCTGACAGCCAGCACTCTGAAGATTTGCCACCGCCACCAGTGCCAGCTAACTTTCCCCAGGGTAAGTGTACCTGTTGTCATGCAAATTTGTTCTGCCAAGTTTACTTGTGCAACTCTATGCATTACATGTGTGCATTAGTTCATCTTGAATTTTTACACATAGAAAATTTCCCTGTGAATTGTGTAACTGAATGTTTTACAATTCAATGTTCAGTTACAGATTGAACATTTACTTTTTGCCCAGAAGGGAAAGGATATATTACCTTTGCTGTGTTGTGTGAGCATCTCAAAGTGATAATGTGCTATATTTTTTCTGGCTTGGGATACTGCCATTACTGTAAACATGTGCACATCATAATTTCTACCAATTTTTAAACATTTCCTTAAACCAATGAAAAGCAAAATAGCAAGTATTTGCTTTTGTGTGCCTTGTTAGTATTTGTATTGAACGGGCTTTCTCTCAAATTGTCATTAGACATAGTACCATATGTATGCTAATATAGGTGGCCCTTTTTTAATGTTACCCAAAATGAGCCATCAAACTTAATTCGTTACTAGAGAATCATGACCTACATTTCTGAACAAAGCTAGGAAAAGTACAGAACTAACAGAGTTACTCTGTCATGCCCACCGAAAGTCAGTGCCGACTGTTTTTAAGAAATCCTTGCACATCCAGTGCACTCGATGGTACTGAAAATTATGTTTCTGCATATGTAACATTAATTACCTAAACACCTCTCTTTGAGACTCCAGTTTTGTCTGCAGCTTATCCTCACATCATAGCAGCTCAAAAGCTTTGTATCCGTTTGTATTCAGCGATTGCTCAGAACCTGTAGATACTGCAGTGCTGTAATGTTATTGGCAGAGCTGCTACCAAGCTTGTATAATTTCACCCAGTGTCTTGACATTCTGTCCTCTTTTAATAGCTACCTTCCCTGCATTGCCTTGCGCATCTGCATCGGTTGCGTCACCTATGCCAGGGACCTCACCCATACCAGCTTCCTCGCCTCTGCCAGTGGCGCCACGTTTGTCAGCTGCCCCACCTTTGTCAGCTGCCCCACCTTTGTCAGCTGCCCCACCTTTGCCAGCTGCCCCACCTTTGTCAGCTGCCCCACCTTTGCCAGCTGCCCCACCTTTGCCAACTGCCCCACCTTTGCCAGCCGTACCCCCAGCGCCAGTCGTACCATCTTTGCCAGCTGCTTCACCTGCCCCAGCCACATTACCACCACATGGTAAGCTGAGCTACGCAGTAGTACTTTTTCTTATGACTAACAAGACATTAGGTTAGGGGCCACATTTCTATGTGATTCGAATGTGTGTGTGTGCCCAGATTTCACTGCCTGTCAAAGACCCCATTTTGTCAGAGTTAGAAGCCCTCCACAATGGAGCCTCATAGCTTAGCTGCTGTAGCGTCGGGATGTTAGCCTTTCGCAAACTAACTAAAGCAGCATTAGGACAGGTGTTATCCTTAGACAGGACTACTCTGCCTACATTACTCCGCGTCATTTTTGTCTGCTGCTTCCTACTTTTTCCCTAATGACCTGGATTTATTTTTTATTATACTTCCGTAGTCTTCATTGTGTAGTTTTTGTGTATATGTCATTATTACCATCACAGTAGATCACGGTCTGTCTCCATCATGCCTTTAGTTCACAGGCACATAAAACACAGTGAACTTTGTTTTGTAGAAACCTAATGTTCTAGTAAGCTGAACAGTTCATAAAGCATTCCTTAGCTCCATATATTCTTCTTTGTTAGGCTGAACTTATTAGAAACTAAAGGTCCGCTCAATTCGCCTGCAACCCGCCGTGGTGTCTTAGTCAGCTAAGGCGTTGCACTGCCGAGCACAAGATCGCGGGATCGAATCCCGGCCGCGGCAGCCGCATTTCGATGGAGGTGAAATGCAAAAACGCCCGTGTGCTTGCGTTGTATTGCACGTTAAAGGACCCCAGGTGTTCGAAATTAAACCGCAGCCCTCCACTACGGTGTGCCTCATAATCGGAACTGCTTTTGGCACATAAAACCCCCCAAAGAAGAAAGAATGATTCACCTGCACCACTGTGAACCAGTTCACGGTGGTTCACTAGAAGTTCAGAAATTGTGCAGCTCAATTTATGCGGTGCAGGCACAGTGCGACACTGGAAACGAATGACAAGGTGCAGGCGTTATGTTATGTTCGACTAATGTGCATGGAGTGCGTAAGTTTGAGAGGTCCTGAACCGTAGGAATGATGAGCTTCTGGGGCGTAAATACATGTCACACTTGCGTAGATACATCGGACGTGCATAAGGGGGGTTTTAACGGCGCTTGTGCCCGTGTGCTGCATCGACTGCTGCGCTGCTGCTTCGCATCTGTACGCCTGTACCAAGGCGATACCGACAGTGAAATGGGTGCAGCAACATCATAAACCAGCCCTGGACCTTTTGAAACGAACGGCGTGGTTCAGTGGGCACCATTGCTGCACCACTAAAACGAATGGCAGGGTGCAGCACCACGTGAACTGGTTCAGGCAGTACAGGCGAATCGAGCGTACCTTAAATGTATTTTGAAGATTGAATTTTGTTTCTTTCTAAAGAGTGTACCCTCAGTTGTGTGTCTACTTTATATTGAATACTTCTCAGTGCATGGAGAAAGTTACATAGTGTCTACGTTTGTTCACTGTGCATGTACATTTTTGTTCTACCTTCAAAGCTTGTTTGCAGGTTCTAATGGGGCCCTGAAACACTTTTTGAACATAGTAAGAAAATGTTAATGATCTGTTAACAAGGCTCCTGTGAAAATGTGAGCGAAATATTAGTGCACTGCATGTAGCAGAGCATTTATAATCTCGTCTCAAAAGCAGTGAACAGACGCTTGCTCTCGCATCCGCAATGTTGTCATCGAAATGTTATTGAAAGCAACTGGCAGATTTCGCGATTGCAAGAATATTCTCAGTAATGAATGAATGCTAATTTTGAGCTGAATAAATGAAAAACATACATGCATGCAATATCAAAATGACAGGAAAGTAATTTCATGTTAGCACTGCAAGGAGCTGCGTCTGCTGCGCGTGGTCTCCGTGATGGCAACGGCATGCTGCATAGCGCAGCCCACTGTGGCCGCCATGCCAGGCCACTACGAGCCTTGTCGCCGCCGTGACAAACTTTTTGATGGGGCTTTGCCCTCTGAGCTTATTGGCTGTGTAGCTTCCAGCATGCTAGCGGCGACGAAAAGGGAGAGAAAGTCGGGTATTAACTCCACTTATGGTTGAAGGAGTACAAAACATTTTGCACCGCGAGATTTGTGGGCCAACATACTTTAAACGTAAGGCCATGATATGGTTAGTTAGAAAACTTGTTCCGCGCCCCTTTAATATAGGCTTTTTGTATACTGGTTGTTCTCAAGTATGTTAATAAACAGAAGGCATTCCTTTTTGTCTTGCTTGCCATCCTATTACACTTACATTGCGAGATCTGTCCGGAGGGTGCCTTATGGCCTAAATGTTTGTTCATGCACATCAGGTTTGCTCTGTTGTAATCATTAACTTGTTTATTTATGTTTCAGAATTTCAGTCTCAGGTACTCCGGCTGCTAAACATTGTGAGGCTGACTGCACAGGAAATTTTGAGCAATCTGGATGCCTGTATGGCTCAAGGCAAGGTGACCTCTGCACCCGCTCTACTAGTGCAGCAGCCATTTGAGACGGTGGATGCGCTGCTGAACTTTGAAGCATCACTTGGTCCAGAGGATGTTAATGTCTTGGTGAGCTGAAATATCTACTAGCCGCAATGCCACTCACGTGTACGCAGTCTCCTTTAAGAAAATATGCCACCGGTCGACTAAGATCACTTCGTGCAAAATTCCTTGAATGATTCTTTTTGTGGGCTTTTCAGCTATTTGGTTTCATGTTCACATTCTTTGATGGCATGATTTTCTTCGAGGGAACGTAATGTGCAAACATGCGCATTATCTGCCTTGTTAGAAATGGCACTGGGGCACGTGTTGCCTATTTTATTATTTTATGAACACCTGTACATCTACTTTCTCTGCAGAGTGTACATTGAAAGTGCAGAACTCTTACGTGTATGAAAATGATTTAGTGTTAGAATATTGAACCTGGTTGGCTTCCTTCTGTTTTTTCAGATCAACGAACTTGTGCAACTTGGGGGTAGAAACCCAAATGCGGCAGTTAAGCGTATGCTTGCTTACCTCTTTGCCGATAAGCTGGTTGCTGAATACTCGTGGCATGGGAAGAAAGGAAAAAGGAAGTTCTCTGATCTTCGACTGTGTCAGCATTTGTTTAGTAGGTGTCATCTTTTATGTCGTTAAATGCTCATTAATTCTTGTGTTATGGGTGGTTTAAACAGTGCTTCACTGCTACCTTAGAATTCCGAGCAAGCCCCCCGCCCTTTATGGTGAAGGATAATCCAAGAAAAGGTGAGGGGGGGGGGGGGGGTCTTGCTCGGTAGCGGACGGTAATTCAACGGCTGTCGACCCCGGATCCGGCGGTTAACGAGCTCGGCCTATACAGTGACCCAGTGGTCGCAAGCTTGCCTGGCTTGCGCGTTTGCTTCCGTCGGCGTCGATAATACCCATGCAATTTAAGCACGACATAATTGTGTACGCGTTGTGCTGACCAACATAGGCGCTTTATTACAAGCTGCATGCGGTCCTGTCGCAAGCGCTATCGTTCTCCGATTTGAGGGCCCAATGAGCTAGGCCTGCCCAGCCAGCTCCTAGCTATCGGCGGCTGTCAACGGAGCCGAGACTGCGAATGTGGCCGTGCTAAAAAATGTCTCTGCTTCCCGCATAGTCGTGTTTTTATTGACATCGTTTCTTTAAAATGAGAGAGCTGTGCGAACATGTTTGTTTTCACTTTCTTTGCAAAGTTACGCAGGGTAGGGGCGCTTGCTTGGAATTTTACAGTAGTAAAAAGCTGGACCACTGACAACTGAAAAAAATTACTCAACTGTCAAATCAGATAAGGCAACATAATGCATGCGATCTTATGTCGCACAACGATACCGACAAAGAGCAGGCCACACCGGTGCTTGTGATGATGATGTATGGGGTTTTTTGGCGCAAGGGCCAGATATGGCCAAAGAGCGCCATACATATGGTGATGGGTTTCAAATCAATTATTTATGAAATAAAGGAATGTACTGTGGATGGTGAATGTTAAATGGCTGTAAATAGGCCTAGAATCAGTCGCTGTAACTTGCGTAAAACATATAACTATTAAAATGATGACAATGACCAGAGATGTGAGCAATGACCATGGATGGTTTGTTCTAAAGTGATGTCATAAAACGTGTACGTGAAAGTAGCACCGGTGCCTCAACAGGACCCTTGAACGCAAGGGCTGAGAGGCACGTGCTCTACAATAATGCTGTCGCAGCAGCAGCCTCTGAAGAGAGGATGTGCTACGAATGTAGGGGACTGATGACTCGCAAGGTACCGGCATCTTCAAGAAACTTTAAAACTAACCTGTAGTCAAAAAACGGTTCTGTGCCCAGAAACATTGCTGGGTGTAGAGGAATGTGTTGTTTATATGCTAAGGGGAAATGTTTCTTTCTTTGAGGCTCTAATTCCTTGCACTCTATTAAGACATAGATTACAGTCAGCGTCTCGCCACATTTGCTGCAAGAAGGGGGTTCATTACCAGTCAACAGGTGAGAGTGCGTGCCATACGTGTGGCCAATTCTGAGGCGGCAAAGAATGACTTCAGTTTTTCGTGTTTTCGTATTGGGTGGCCAATTCCCTAACTGTGGTTTAATGGCGTGAAGTTTATTTCTTGTTTCCGCGTCCCATAAGTGCTGCCAATAGCTCCTAAGGCTTTTTCGCAGGAAATGCTTCATATCTATTGCAGGGACAGCTATAGAGGAGGTGTTCCCCTTCCTTACAAGGGAAACGGCAGTTTCATCTGCGAGCACGTTGCCCTCAATATCTCTGTGGCCGGGTACCCAGCATATAGTGACACGTTGGTTAGACGTATATGCTGTGCACAGCACTGAATAGAGCTCACTGAGCACAGGGTTTTTGTGTTTACGTGGAGACATTAATGCCTTTACTACGCTTAAAGAGTCGGTGAATATAACAGATTTTTGAAGCTTTGTTTGAATTATATGCTTCCCTGCACACAATAGGGCATGAGCCTCAGCCGTAAATATGCATGTTTCTGGATGCATTTCACCGGATTCAGAAAAGGATGGACCGATTGCCGCATAGGACACGCCAGCATGTGACTTTGATGCGTCAGTAAAGAATTCCGGGCATGAGTATTTTGATTGAAGTTCACGAAAGTGCATCCGGATATGTACTTCCGGAGCATACTTCGAGACCTCAACAAACGATGTGTCGCATTCTATAAGTTGCCATTGCCACGGCGGTAACGGCTTTGCCGGAGGCATTACTTGATGCTGAAGCAGTGGAACACCGCTTTCTTCGCAGAGTTTCCTCACCCGCAGTGAGAAGGGTTTCGTTGCGGTAGGTCGGTTATGGAAAAGTGTGGCACACGTAGTGTCATTTATGATGGAGTAACAAGGATGTCGGCAGTCTGAGTTTACTTTCAGAAAATACATAAAGCTAGAGTAGGACCTTTGAAGGTTTAGGGGCCACTCATTTGATTCCACATAAAGACTTTTCACAGGGCTTGTTCTGAAGGCTCCGGTTGCCAGGCGGATGCCTAAATGATGAACAGGATCGATCATCTTTAAAGCACTGGGGGCAGCAGACTGATAAACTATCGCGCCGTAGTCTATGCGTGAACGAATGAGGCTTTTGTATAGGTTTAACAAACACTTTCTGTCACTGCCCCATGTGGTATGCGACAATACTTTAAGAATGTTTATTGCATTTAAGCATTTGGCTTTAAGGTACTTTATGTGGGGAATGAAAGTCAGTTTAGAGTCTAGAATTATTCCTAAAAATTTATATTCTGTGTTTACTGGTATGAGCTGTCCGTGTAGTTCCACTTCAGGGTCTGCTACGAGCCCTCTCTTTCGTGTGAATAGAACACACGAACTTTTATTTGGGTTTACTTTAAATCCATTTTCTGTGGCCCATTTAGAGACTTTGTTCAGGGCAACTTGAACCTGTCGTTGGCACACTGTAAGGTTACAAGATTTATAACCTATCTGTACGTCGTCAACGTACACGGAATAAGATATGGCTGAGGGCAATGATGTGCGGAGTGAATTCATCTTGACTATGAAGAGCGTACAGCTGAGCACGCCTCCCTGAGGTACCCCAGTTTCCTGTATGAATGAACGGGACAGCGCATTACCTATTTTGACCCGGAAAGTACGATTCTGAAAGTAGCTCTCTATAACGTTTAGCATGTTCCCGCGGATGCCCATTGCCGACAGGTCTCGCAAGATTCCGTAGCGCCACGTTGTGTCATACGCCTTCTCCATATCTAGAAATACAGATAAGAAGAACTGTTTGTGTATGAAAGCATCCCGAATGTTTGTCTCGATGCGTACGAGATGGTCGGTTGTAGACCGGCCTTCTCTGAAACCGCATTGGTAAGGGTCAAGCAGTCTGTTAGATTCCAGGAAATGTAGAAGACGACGATTAATCATTTTTTCGAATAGTTTACATAGACAACTAGTGAGCGTAATTGGGCGATAACTTGTCACACAGGATGGGTCCTTGCCCTGTTTTAAGACCGGAATTACAATGGCTTCTTTCCATGTAGATGGGAGGTGTCCTGCAGCCCATATAGCATTGTACAGAGCAAGCAGTGTCATTTGAGTGTCTTCGTGAAAGTGTTTAATCATGTCGTACATGATTCTGTCAGGTCCGGGTACAGACTGAGGCAAGCAGTCAAGGCGGCTTTCATCTCGGCGATACAGAAAGGGAGGTTATAAGGTTCGTCATGTCTACATCTGCGGTTTATTGCCTTGAGTTCTGCTATATCTTTGTGTTTTAAGAATGCCTCGGAATAGTGGACTGAACTGGATACTCGAAGTGCTTGCCAAGAGCGTCAGCTTGGTCTTTCAATGTATTCCATTGTTCATCGACCAGGGGCAATGGCTGGGTTTGCTGGCCATTAAGTTTTTTCAAGCCATTCCAGACCTTCGCTTCCTGCGTGTATGAGTTAATGCTTGAGAGAAACCTCTCCCAGCTTGCCCTCTTTGCCTGTCTGCGCGTCCGCCTTCCCTGTGACTTGACGTGCTTGAACTCAACAAGATTTTCAGCAGTTGGAAATCGGCGCAATATACTCCATGCTTTGTTTTGTTTCTTCCGCGCCTCCTTGCAGTCGTCGTTCCACCAGGAAACCCGTCTTTTAGATGAGCTGCCCTTTGTCTGAGGAATGCATTTCTCTGCTGCCTCTACAATAAAAGCAGTAAAATACGCTACGGCGTCGTCTATGTTAAAATCACTTATAAAGTCTGGCGATATGCATGTTGACTCTCTAAAACACAACCAATCTGCTGCTGGTAGTTTCCATCTAGGAGGATGCGGAGGACCGTTTTCTTGTTTTGCCAAGTTTAATGTCGCAGGGAAGTGGTCACTTCCAAAAAGATTGTTTATGACACTCCACTGGAGGTGGAGGAGAAGAGTCGGAGATCCAATAGCTAAATCTATTGAGCAATATGAATTGTAATGTATGTTGTAGTATGTTGGCTCTTTCTTATTGAACAGGCAAGCACAGGATGTCACTAGAAAGTTTTCTATTAGTCGACCCCTCGAGTCACACCGGGAGTCTCCCCACAGAGTGTTGTGCGCATTGAAATCGCCAACGACAACGTAGGGTGCAGGGAGCTGATTCATTAGGCTGTGGAGTTCTGTCTTGCTAAGGTGGTAATCTGGTGGTATGTAAATGGAGCAGACAGTAACCAATCTGTTGAAAATTATTGCTCGAATTGATACTGCCTCGAGAGGCGTCTGGAGGACTAAATGCCGACAAGCTACTGACTTGTCAACAATTATTGCTACGCCGCCAGACGGGGCGTTAGCATTATCACGATCTTTGCGGAAGATGGCATATTGCCGCAGGAAACTTGTTTGCGTTGGCTTTAAATATGTCTCCTGAACACACAGCACCTTTGGATTGTATTTGTGTAGAAGTTCTTTAACGTCACCGAGGTTGTGCATAAGACCTCTCACGTTCCAGTGTAATATTTGTGTATCCATATTGTTTGTGTTCTTGTGCTGTGTGTCAAGTGGAGTCAAGTGGCTTACAGAGCCTTTCCAGGCCCCGTAATCCGTGGTTTGTCTTTCTTGGAGCGGTCGCGAGATTCGCGCCGCTCAGGAGGCGCTGGGTGCGCCGGCTGGCTTGTAGTTGTGTCCATCGACTCCTGGGAGCCGCTGGACTTTCGCTCATTCGAGTGTTTTCTGGGTAGGCCTTGCCTCAAAAAGCAGGGCCTTAGAGGCCACCAACCCAGAGGTCGATGGGCCTTCCTTAAGGGATGGCGCAGCAGCGCTAGCTGCTGTCGCCTGGGGGGCTGGTGGCACCGCCGCGGCCACACTCTTTGTGGGCCGGGCCGATGCCGGAGTCTGCTGCGACGTTGCCCCCTTGCGCGCCGCATCAGCATACCCTGGGGTATGGAAAAAAGAAACACGTTTCCGCGCTTCCTGGAACGAGATGTTCTGCTTGATTTTCAGTGTGATTATGTCTTTTTCTTTTTTCCATGTAGGGCAAGTTCGAGAGTATGCTGCGTGTCCACCGTCACAGTTGGGACAGTGGAGCGTGCCATTGCAGTTGTCGGATGCGTGTTCCTGTTCGCCACATTTCGCACAGGTCAGTCGGCCTCGGCAATTTTGCGAACCATGGCCATATCGTTGACATTTGAAATATCTTCGGGGATTTGGGATCTGGTCTGGAAGGTCTGACTCGAATTCTGGTATATCCTGTTTCTATGGTTTCCGGTAGCTCACTCGACGCAAAGGTGAGGATCAGATGTTTAGTTGGAATATCCTGGTTGTCCCGCTTGATCTTTATTCTTTGCACTTGGATCACGTTGTGTTCTCTCCAGCCCTCCAGGAGCTCTTCCTCACTTAGGCTTAAGAGATCTTCATCAGAGATAACTCCTTTACTTGAGTTCATTGATCGATGTGGGCTAACAGTGATTGGAACATTACGGAATGCTACAAGATTCGAGAGTTTGCCATGCTGTTGAGTGTCACGAACCTCCAGAAGAAGGTCGCCACTGGTCATTTTCGTCACTTTGTAGCCAGCACCTAGTGTGTCGGTGAGACATTTGGCCACAGTAAAGGTGAAATGGTTCTTACTGTCTTTTCAGGGTCTTGACTATGTATCACATGGAAGCGGGGGAACGTTTCTTTGCGCTGGCTGAACAGTTGAAAAGTTTCTTCGGTGCGTCCTCTTTTAAAAAGAGGACGATCATGAAGTGGGGGGAATGACGTCTTATCCATAAAGAACTGGTTTGATTTCGGCAGCTAGGCCAGCCGCCCACCACCGAGCCCAACATGGGGACGCTACGGGACCCGAAGGAAACGCAGACTCCAGCTGTACGTAGCTACTATAACCTAATATAGAATACCCAAGGTTGGATAAAATACACCAGGTTAACCCTCGCTGCCTGGAAAAATTGGAAGTAAGAGGAAGCGAGGAGAGGACAGGAAAGATTGAAAGTAATAGAGAAAGACGAAGATTGGAGAGAAGTGCAGGAAAAGGCAACTACCGATTTCCCCCGGGTGGGTCAGTCCGGGGGTGCCGTCTACGTGAAGCCGAGGCCAAAGGGGTGTGTTGCCTCCGCCGAGGGGCCATAAAGGTCCAAGCACTCAGCATTGGCTCAACCCCCAGGATCCTCTTTTCCCCGGACACGGCTAAGCCGCGCACGGTTAGACGCGGGAGGGTCTGACCCTCGTGTGCTCGGGTCCGTGGTGTCGCAACCCACCAAACGCCTGCTGACGCAGACGCCCCTGCGGGTACACCGGTGCTTGTTCTGCATGTCTGGTCTGAAGCTAGTGTGCCTATGTGTGCGTGTTGGCACTTTTACATCAGCACAGCACTTCTGAAACCGGTACCAGAGGTGAAAGCTTCCTTTCGGTTGCTTTTAAACTGCACTTTAGATGGACACTGTTTTAGTTATTGATGTAAATTTGTTGCTTCGTTCCAGCTGCTGTCAGAAAGCGCTTCCCACAAAGTACACGAGATGATGTCGAGTCAACCACTAAATCATGGCTTCGTCATGCTCCTGAGAGGACTAATGGAAGAGATGGGGCCAGAGATACGTGAAGGTGAGGACAGAATGGCGAAGTGTTCTAATGCTAGTTAAATTGCGTTATGGTTTTTCCTACATCAAAAGTATAAACCTTGTCTGCGTCAATATGGCTCGCATGTTTAGTTCTTCCAAATTTTCAAAATCTGCAAAAATGTATCGGCTTGCATGCCGCACTAAATATCAAGCATTGCTACTTTATAGTTTTAAAAGGCTTAGTTGCACATTTTCGATATGGTTGCACTGAAGTCATGGTCTTCCAAATTTTCAAAATCTGCAAAAATGTATCGGCTTGCATGCCGCACTAAATATCAAGCATTGCTACTTTATAGTTTTAAAAGGCTTAGTTGCACATTTTCGATATGGTTGCACTGAAGTCATGGTGTTCGTTTAGGTAAAGGCAAATCATCATCAGCCTATATTTATGCCCACTGCAGGACGAACGCCTCTCCCTGCGATCTCCAGTTACCCCTGGCCTGCGCTACCTGATTCCAACTTGTGCCTGTAAATTTCCTAACTTCATCCCCCCACCTAGTTTTCTGCCGTCCTCCAGTGCGCTTCCATTTACTTGGTAAATGGAAACGCACTCGTACATTTGCTCGGGTTACATTGTTTTGAAGTACATGAATAGTAATGTTGATGCATTTTGTAGAGCATCTCGTTTTCTGTTGTGTGCAAAGAACATTGCCTCATAAATTCGCATCTGTATGAGCCATTGCAGTGGGTGGCTCGGAAAATACCCAAATACAAAGCAGCAGTGATAGCAGCAATTCTTTCAGCTATACAATGTTATTCAATGTAGCAGACTTCATACATTGTAGGATAATCCTCAATAAGCTTGTTATTAATGACATTTAAATTTAAAAATATGCGGTTTTGCGTGCCAAAACCGCGATCTGATTATGATGTACGCCGTAGTGGGGGACTCGAATAATTTGGACCCCCCCCCCCCCTGTTGCTCTTTCACGTGCACTTAAGTCTAAAGTACGTGGGTGCTCTCGCATTTTACCCCCATCGAAATGCTGCCGCCATGGACTGTATTTGATCTCGCGACCTCGTGCTTAGCAGCCTAACACCACAGCCACTAAGCAACCACGGTGGGTCATCTTAAAGAGCTTTGTTAGTGTGGTGATGTCATGTCAGCGTGATAACTTGAAAGAAAAATGTCAGCAAGTGGTTTGCATTGTTGACATTGTAAGGTGTTCTGGAGTATTTGAGTAAGGGTAGGAATAAAAACCGTCGCATGAGGAGGTCGACAAGACATAAGCATGAGAAGGAGTTGCGTTTTGAAAGCCTCTTCAACCCTAAGCATTACGGCATCTCAACACATGGCTACTGGATCCTAATGCGTGCTTTTTCTTCACTTTTTGGTACTATGCCTGCCTTGCTCAGCCACTCCAAAACACATTGCAGGGATGATAGCTTAACCCACTTGCGGCTGATTAGTGTTTTATTTCAGGTTTCTGACAGTGCCTGCATGACATGTGATCCCACTGACCATATAAAAGTTATACGCAGAATCGAAAGGCTGCCACAAGAACTGGCTCCTCTCACAAAATGCTGGCCCTTCTGAGCCACCACAAACACACCGCTGCAATTTTTTATTGTTTCGTTCTTGCTTTATTTTTCCACCAAAAATTTGCTGTCGAATACACTGGCGCACAACACAGCTTAGTATTTTTCTGGGGCACATGAGGAACATTTTGCAGGAAAACTTATAAAGCGCTAGTGAATTGCATGTCACATTATAGGAGATATGTAAAAAGGCAGGAGCCTCTGGTTACTAGTAGACATGCAACGAAAACTGGCTAGTTTTGATGCTGTAATTACGCCACTCGCACATGAATTTAAGAGCTTAGTAAAGCTTTAGTACTAGTTTACAATCTACAGTTGTTTACACATAAATCCACAAAGGTGGAGTGGTTCTTTCAGTAATACGCATGATATCATCTACCCATATGTAGCAACTCACAACAAAGGGAACGCCTTTGTTTATTCAAATCAAAACTCCAATGTCGAAGACTGATTTGATCCTGTTGCACTTAGGTAACAAAACACACCACCGCCCCAAAAAGCAGTAGTCCTAGGTTCGATCCCTGCACCTGGATAACTTTTCTGCCACCGAATTGTTGCATTTAGGTGGATTGCATAATTTGTACAATTTGCTGTGTGCTGCCACAAATACAGTCGAACCTGGATATATGAAATCTGAATGGGATCGAAAAAAAGTTAGATATGTAGGCAATTCAATATATCAAATAAAAATTCTATACAAAAAGTTTCAAGGGTGTTGTACTACTGTTCGTTATACACAATATTTCGTTAATGTGGGTTCGATATATCCGGGTTCGACTGTACCGTTGTTAAAAATGCTGCATATTTACTGTGCTGTCTGTGAGGTTTCGACACCCTTCACTATACCATTACCCCTCATACTGCCCTTTTTCTCTTCCCTCTGAGCAGAGTAGCAGACTAGAGAACTTTATCTGAAGCTGACCAAATTGTGTATCCTCTAACAAATTGTCTCTCTCTCTCTCCATTAGGGTTGTTGGATTGCAGAAGTACGACCGTCACAGGAAGTCGTGTTGTGTGCTGAATACTTGCATGCTGAAGTTGCATGCCAGACCCATGAACACCCACATACAAGTGCCTTCAAGTTCCACAAGTTCAAGCACCTGAGAATTTATTGTATTCAAATGCTATGAGTAGCATTCTAGTCTCCCAAAGTGGGTTCTAATTTTTTAAACATACAGAGCTGTACTTCCTTTATGTGTAGCTTTCTTCTGCTTACAAGACTTATTTTAAGATTGTATTTTTATCTCTTCAGTTGCATTTGGGGGCCATGACGAATGCCACCAATTCTGTTCAAGTATTAGAGGTATTCAAATGCTATAAGTGCATTCTTATCCCACAGTGTCTTTTAAGTACTGTAAGGTTTTCCAGTACCTTTAGTTCCTTTTAGAGCCATCATTTCTTTGTAGTTGCACCAGTGCCATTCAACTACCAGTGAATTGATGTTTTTTAGTGCGATAGCAATTATATGGACGCTCAAAAGCAGATTTCTGCCGTCGGCGTCGCCGTCGTCGTCGCCGTGAGGTTCCGTATGACGTCAGTTGGAGATGAAATCGTCGCCGCGCGCCGAACACTGTATGTGCGAGTGAAAGGCGCGAGGGGCGCTTCTTTAGCGGGGAGTGAACGCACGGCGGAGAACAAACGCGCGTTCTGCGCCGTGCTCGCTTAAGGGCTGCAGAAGTAGGCGTCTCTTTTCTCCTTTACAATCACCATATATGTAGAGCAAACGCGCCTTCTTCCGACGCGCGAGAGGCCGTGGGGGAGGGGGAGGGAAGGGAGGCGACGTTTAGCTGCGGCACCAAGTGCCTCTTTATATCAGAGGCTCCGGCAACAGTCACCAACGCCGCACGCATTTTGAGCGAACGCGGGCAAAACGCCGATGGCGTCGACAACAGTTCTGCGTGTTGCCGATGCTGCTGCATGTCCAAGTTTATACAGCTGATAAAGCTAATATCATTACTCCGTATAGCTCTCTACAAGTTTGCTATCGCAATTGATGCTTCGCCTTTCAGGTGAAACTGCGACAACTTTTTCTAATTTTTTTCTGCTTGTTAGTTTTCTTTTTGTGCGAGTTACATTATAGTTCGACGGTTTGTTTAATTTTTTGTCGAAAACACACAGAACTATACGTCCTATGCGTGTGATAACACATAGAAATTGCATCCTATACATGTAGTTTTGTTGTGCCTACAATAATGTCATTTTGGTCACATATTCATAAGCCACATATTGTATTTTCGTCCCTTCAATTGCGTTTGAGGGCGTATGATGTTTGTTCTGAAACCATGTGTTTCTTCAAGATGCCATCAAATTTTATTCAAGCACTGAGGTTCTTATCTAAATACCATTAGGTGCATTTTTGCCCCATGGAGTGTTTTTCTAGGTACTGTAAGGTGTTCGAGTTTATTGTAGACCCTTTGGTTAAGTGAGGTGCTTTGAAGCTTTATAATTTGTGTTTACTACTGCACTATTTATTCAAGTGCCCCTGAGTTTTATAGCACCTGCAGGTGTTGTACGGTGCTTTAGGTTCTGCAGAAGAGTATTGCTTACAAGGTCTGTATTTTACTTGCATATATATAAGAGCTGCAGAGTGTGTTCTAGTTGCATAAGTTTTATTTTGGAGCCACGATTTTGTTTCTAGTGCAGAAGTTGCTTTGAAATGTGAATTGTTTTCACGTACGACTTTTTTGTGTTTAAGGACTACTGACATTTTCTCATTTTCATTTTTTGTATGCAATGGTCCTATTACTTTAAGCTCTACAAAATATGTTGGCAAGCCGCACAGTGCCTTACATAATTCAGTATAATGCATTTCCCACAGCCAGTCTCGGTTTTGGTAATCGGGAAGTGCTCACACAGAAGCAGCACATGATGAGGGTTTGACACTTGCTCCGGCTTGCTCGCTCATCTGCTTGGTATTACATAAGGCCTCACAGCTGGTAGGCAGCATAAACAGCGACAGCAAACGGTAGTACGTGTCAGAACAATGTGCTGCTCCTTTGTGACCATCTCCCGATGACCAGAACAGAGACTGACTGTGGAAAATGCATTATACCAAATTAAATTTAGGGATCTAAGGTTTGCCAGCATTTTTAGGGAGTTTAGAGTTGTAGGAACTTCGTTGAAAACAAAAAAATCAATAGTAAAATCTAAGTCGCATTCCATTAACAGATGTGTTCTTACTCTAAGCCCATTACTACTACTTCAAAAAGCTGAGAACTGCATCGAGTCTCCGTAAGTAGCCTGCCGTTATGGTCCTAGTCATGACCTGTGTTCTAGTTCTGCAAGTTGCGTTCAAGCACCCCAGGTCATCATGTTTAAATACTACTACGGCTAGTCACATCATGGTCCCAAGCGTTCTATTCTAGGGCCTACACTTTGTGTTGACTAGTGCTTTTTCAAAAAGGTTAAGCTGAGTTACATTATTTCATGTACCAAGCAGGTGTTAGAATGCCAGCGACCATTCTTTTCTCATGCGTGTTATACTACTGCAAGTTTGGTGTGATACTCCCATCTATATTTTACATTATGGCATTGTTTAAAGAGCAGCAGTCTAGTCACATTATTTCATGTGCCACGCGGGTGTTAGTATGCCAGCGACCATTCTTGTCCCACGTGTATTGTACTACTGCGAGTTTGCTGCAGTATTTCGAATATCTGTTTTACATTATGGTTTTGCTTAAAGAACAACAGTCTAGTTACATTATTTCATGTACCATGCGGGTGTTATACTACTGTAAGTTTGCTGCTATATTTCGAATATCTATGTTTTGTACTTTTATTTTCACATTTTCGAAATAAATGTTTTAAAAACTCCACGTAGCTCTTGGAATCGTGTTTTCATGGTAGGCTTACATGGTTTCTTATGGGTGAAAAAGCAAATAAAGCGTGAAGCGAAAATTTAGGTCCGTGAGCATTCTGCGAGAAATATCCGAATATCCGTCTTCGGATATCCCAGGGACCGGTCTATGAATGTTAAAAGGTCTGGCTACGGATGGTCCACTGGATGTCCATCGGATGTATTGTGGAGGTAAATGGATGTCCACGGGACGTCCGGATGGCCAGAAGGAAATGTCCCTTGGATGTTCCATGGACGAAAATGTGCCGTCTGGGTATGTGCGTTGAAATCTCCGACAACTATGTATGCAGCCGGAAGTTCAACTATGTAGTTTTGAAATTCGGTTTTATGAAGTTGATAACTGGGAGGGATGTATATAGAACGGATAGTGACTAGCTTGCCAAACAGCACCCCTTGGACAGCAACTGCCTCTAGGGGCGCACGAAGTTTTATTTCCTGACAGGCAACACATCTGTCGACGATAGCCACACCACCGGATGACGCAACAGTGTCATCGCGGTCTTTGCGAAAAATAGCATATTGTCTAAGGAAATTTGCTTGTGTATGTTTGAGGTGTGTTGCTTGAACACACAACACCTTAGGATTAAACTTGTGTAGGATTTCTTTGACATCATCGAGGTTGTGTAGGAGTCATCTGACGTTCCATTGTATTATTTGTGTATTCATGTTGAAAGTGTTTTTTGTGCTGTGCGTTTGAAAGAAACTAACTTAGAGAGGCCAGCCCTCCAGGAGTTCAGCTTCAGATAGCTCCAACAAATCAGCATCGGATACGACGCCGCGGGTGCTATTCATGGTACGGTGCGGGGTTTCTGTTACTGGAACATCCCCAAAGGCCACTAGATTGGGCAGTTTTTCATGTTGTTTCTGATCACGGAGCTCGAGTAGCAGATCACAACTGGCCATTTTCGATGCTTTGTAACCCGGACCGAAAACTATGGTTAGAGATTTCGAGACGAGGGAGGGTGAGATCATTCTCACTGTCTTTTCAAGTTCATCAGAGTGGATGACGTGAAAGCGTGGAAGTTCTTTCTTCGGTTGCCATAAAATTGAAAAATATCTTCGGTGCGCCCTCGTTTGTGAGAGCGATCAGGGAGTCGGGGGAATGACGAAAGAGCCATAAAGGTAACAATGATTTCGGTAACTATGCCAGCCGCCCACCACCGAGCCCAACAAGGGGACGCTACGAGACCTGAAGGAGACGCAGACGCCAGCTGTGCATAGCTACTATAACCTAATAGACGCAAGGATGGATAAACTACACCAGGTTAACCCTTGCTGCCTGGAAAATTGGAAGTAAAACGAAGTGAAGAGAAGACAGGACAGATGAAAAGTGAGAGAGAAAGACGAACGTTGGGGGGAGAGAGAGACAGGAAAAGGCAACTACCGATTTCCCCGGGGTGGGTCAGTCTGGGGGTGCCGTCTACGTGAAGCGGAGGCCAAAGAGGTGTGTTGCCTCCACCGAGGGGCCATAACGGTCCAAACACCCGGTATTGACTCAACCCCAAGGTTTTCTTTTCCCCGAACACGGCTAAGCCGCGCACGACTACACGCAGGAGGGTCCAACCCTCGTGTGCTCGTCGGGTACGTGGTGTCGCAACACACCAAACGCCTGCTGACGTAGACGCCCCTGCGGGGGTTCATAATAGAGGCTGCCACGAAATACATCCAACAAACTAACGGGCTAGCCAAAAAGCGTCGCATCCTATGGTGGAACGACGATTGTAGAAAGGCGCGGAAACAACACAACAAGGCTTGGGGATTGCTTCGCGACTCTCCAACTGCCGAAAACCTCATAAATTTCAAACAGGCAAAATTCCAAGGCAGAAGAACACGTCAACGTGCTAAGAGAGATAGTTGGGAGCAGTATCTTTGCAGTATAAATTCCTATACGGACGAGAGAAAAGTGTGGAACAGAGTAAACACATTAAAAGGACGTCACACAAGATCACTCCCCTTGGTAAACACAGAAAGTTATAGCCTGGAAGATCAGGCTGACTTCCTGGATGAACATTTTGAACACAATTCCAGTGCATCACACTACACAGAACACTCCCTGAAGTTCAATGAACACGCAGAGCGACAGGCCCTCGAACACAAATGTCCGTCAAATGAGACATGCAATGGCCCATTTTCTCTTGCTGAACTTAAGGCATCTCTAAACTGTTGCAACAACTCCGCACCAGGTGGCGATCGTATCATTTACGACATGAATAAGCACCTTTCAATGCCATATGGACTGCTGGTTACATACCATCTTCGTGGAAGGAAAGTGTAATCCTTCCTGTACTTAAACATGGCAAGGACCCATCTTTAGCCAGTAGTTATAAGGCCAAGAGCATTAACAAGCTGTATTTGTAAATTATTCGAAAAAATGATAAACCCTTGATCTGTGTGCTTGAAAGCGGCAAATGGCCAGTGGTGATCTGCTACTCGAGCTCCGTGATCAGAAACAACATGAAAAACTGCCCAATCTAGTGGCCTTTGGGGATGTTCCAGTAACAGCAACCCCGCACCGTATCATGAATACCACCCGCGGCGTCGTATCCGATGCTGATTTGTTGGAGCTATCTGAAGCTGAACTCCTGGAGGGCTGGAGTGATCAGAAGGTCATCAGTGTCAAACAAATTAAGATGAGGCGAGATGGAAAAGAAATTCAGACCAAACACCTAGTACTTACTTTCGACTCAAGTGTTCTGCCCAAGTCCATCGACACCGGGTACCTCAAGATTCGAGTTACACCATATCTGCCAAATCCTCTCAGATGCTTCAAGTGCCAAAGGTTCGGTCACAGTTCGCAGAACTGTCGAGGCCGCACAACTTGTGCCAAGTGTAGTGACAATGAACATTCCTCTGAAATATGCCAGAACACTCCATACTGTGTACTGTGATGGCGAGCATGCCGCATACTCGCGGTCGTGCCCGTCTTGGAAAAAAGAAATTGTGACAATCAAAGTAAAAGAAAATATCTGATTCAAGGAGGCACGCAGGCGGGTGTCATACCTGCCGAAGAGCAGCTTGGCCGAAGTGGCGCGTCAGGGGGCAGCGTCGCAACGGCTTCCGGCGGCTGTCCGGCCCACACACAGTGAACCGGCAGTGACGCCATCCGCCCCCTCGGCGGCTGCAGCTAGCGCTGCTCCGCCAACTCACATGAAGGGGCCATCGACCTCCTGGTTTGTGGCCTCCAGGGCCTCGTCCCTCGAGACGAGGCCTTCCCGTTATACCAATCGCTCGCAAAATCGCGTGTCCAGCCTCGCAAGAGGCGATGGACACCACAACCGGCCAGGATGGCGCCGCAAGCGCCTCAGGAGCAGCGAGAATCCCGCGGTCGTTCCAAAAAAGAAAAAGCCCGCATCACAGGGCCCGACAAGGGCTCTCTAAGTTAAGTTAGTTTCTTTCAAACACACAGCACAAAAAACACTTTCAACATGAATACACAAATAATACAATGGAACGTCAGATGACTCCTACACAACCTCGATGATGTCAAAGAAATCCTACACAAGTGTAATCCTACGGTGCTGTGTGTTCAAGAAACACACCTCAAACATACACAAATTTCCTTAGACAATATGCTATTTTTCGCAAAGACCGCGATGACACTGTTGCGTCATCCGGTGGTGTGGCTTGATTAGTTTCAAACAAATAAAATCCCAGGTTAGAAGAACGCGTCGACCTGCTAAAATAGAGAATTGGGAAGTACACCTCCGGTATAAATTCTTACACGGATGAGACAAAGATGTGGAATCGAGTTAATCAATTAAAATGCCGGGAGGTACACCCATTACCCTTAGTCAGTACCCAAGGTGAGAGCCTGGAAGACCAGGCAGATTGTCTGGGCGAATACTTTGAGCATGTATCCAGTGCGTCCCATTACACACAAACATTTCTCAGGTTCAAAGAACACGCAGAGCGAAAGCCCTTGATCGAAAATGTTCACGGACTGAAAATTACAACTGCAAATTCAGCCTAGTTGAACTCAAAGCTTCTCTTGCTTGCTGCAACAACTCGGCGCCAGGTGGCGATCGCGTCATATATGAAATGACGCCATTGTGACCTCTTCCTCCAGAATGGAGGAAGAGGTCAAGGAAGTTGGCAACCAAGTACAGGATAATCGAAACTGCAAATAGACAACCAGGAGTCATCAGAAAGAAAGTGAGAGAAATAGAGACCGTGAAATTGGATGCAAAGAATGGAAACAAAAAGGACAATGGAGATTTACAAGAATGAGAAGAAAGAAATTAGAAGGGAAAATCTGTACGATAACACAAAGGGCAGTGCCTTGCTATTTGAGGGTCGAGCCGGTTCGTAAGCACGAAAACATATCGGAACAAATATTCGGAACTAGATGAGACATGTGCATGCTGCAGGAAAGATCTAGAAACCACTCAGCACATCCTGATGGAATGCGACGGGATCCACCCAGCGAGAACCGTAGGTAACGTGCAACTCCCAGAAGCGCTTGGTTTCAAAGTGTAAGGAAACAAACAGATCAGCCGTAGAGATCAGCAAGAGACGATTGGAGTACTGGTGGAAAAAAAGCAGGGAAAAGATGGATACGACCTGATCTCTTAAAATCATAGGCAGCGGCACAAGGCAAATTTTTGAAAAAGAAAATAATAATGAGAGGTGTACAAAAATGCTAGATAAGCAACATGTATAGTATACCTGATTAAATCAAGCAGGCTAGGTGACTATTTGTCGCCGCCCCGTTTCAAAGGGGATGCCAATAAATCATCATCATCATCATCAAATGATTAAGCAACTGCATCCTGAAGCGCTGAAAACACTTCTCTTTTCAATGCCATGTGGGCGGCTGGGTATATCCCGTCCTCGTAGAAGGAGGCTATAGTCATCCCCGTGCTTAAACAAGGCAAAGACCCGTCCCTAGCCAGCAGCTATAGGCCAGTAGCGCTAACAAGCTGTCTGTGCAAACTGTTTGACAAAATGATCAACAGGCGCCTAATCTGTTGCCAACAGACGACACGGCAGCACCGCTACAACGATGTCACCTAAAGTGCCGCTCTTCGTGCAGGTTTTCTGTGCCTTCCCGAGCTTTGCCTCAGACGAAGTGGTGGCATTCATAGTCGACCCGCTTTTCCTGCATCGCATCAACGCCGTTTCATATGCACCTTTTCACGTGCACAATCTTTATGGCGGATCATTCGGAGAAGGCTGTACCGACTGTACTCCGGAGGGGCGACACGTGGATGTCGTCTTCTGCGCACCTTCCTCGGGCACTATGACGACAGGACAGATGCCTAAGACGGACCGGCTGCTGGTTATAAATACGGAACCATGGCTTATCGGCTTCAGTGGACACGGCAGCACCGCTACAACGATGTCACCTAACGTGCCGCTCTTCGTGCAGGTTTTCTGTGCCTTCCCGAGCTTTGCCTCAGACGAAGTGGTGGCATTCATGGTCGACCCGCTTTTCCTGCATCGCATCAACGCCGTTTCATATGCACCTTTTCACGTGCACAATCTTTATGGCGGATCATCCGGGTAAGGCTGTACCGACTGTACTCCGGAGGGGCAACACGTGGATGTCGTCTTCTGCGCACCTTCCTCGGGCACGATGACGACAGGACACATGCCTAAGACGGACCGGCTGCTGGTTATAAATACGGAACCATGGCTTATCGGCTTCAGTGGACACAGCAGCACCGCTACAACGATGTCACCTAACGTGCCGCTCTTCGTGCAGGTTAGTGACAAAAAATACGGTTTTCACAGCGATGATCCTTGTCTCGTAGTGCTGCCGTGTCCACGAACGTTGCTTCACTGCGTATCTGATTGTTTTTCGGTGGCAAGCCTGTCGGGCGACATTGAAGAGAATCCAGGGCCCATGACACAACAAATGTGCAAAGAATTGTTACAGAATCAGAAAGAGATACTTTCCAAACTATCAGCGATTCAACTTAAGCATGACTCGTTTGAAGCACATATGTCGAACATGCAAAAGCGACTTTGCTCCATCGAAAGCAAAGTAGAAAGCATCGACGAAGCTCAGAGCAGGCTTGGGAACCTCGAAACCATTGTGTCAAAATCCTGTGACGAAACACGAAGTCTGGTTAATCGAGTAGATGATCTGGACAACCGATCGAGGCGCAATAACCTGATAATTAGAGGCGTGGTAGAGGATAACCACGAGACTGAAGAGATACTGCTGAGGAAAGTTAACGATGACGTGGTTAGTGCCATATTGGGCGTGCAAGTTAATTCAATCGAAAGAATACATAGGCTTGGTAGGAGGTTGACTGTTAAGACGCGCCCAATAATTTTTAGATTGGCAGACTACAGGGACAAATCAAGAATTCTGAGTAAATGCTCAAGACTTAAGGGTACAAATTACAGTGTTTCTGAGGACTTCTCAAAGAGAGTTGCGGAAATAAGAAAAAAGTTGTGGAACTCAGCTGCAGATGAAAAGAAAAAAGGCAGTAAGGTTAAGCTTGTCTTTGATAAACTAAAAGTGAATAACATTCTTTACGCCTGGAACGAGGAAACTAACGAACGATATAAGTGAGGCAGCGAACCAAGAATATTCACTGACTGACACGAACAGAAAGAACGCCGATGTTTCAAAATAATCAATGTAAACGCAAGAAGTGTGTTGAATAAAGGAGAGGCACTAGATATACTAATCTTAGAGCATGAACCTGACCTTATCGTGATCACGGAGACATGGCTAAACAATAGCATATCGGATGTAGAAGTCACTCCCCCAGGGTATACCATAGTTAGGAAAGACCGGTCAGGGACAGGTGGAGGCGTCGCTATCCTGATTAAACAAAATATAACCTTCTCTATAATAGCAGTCCCAAGCAGGCGCGGATCCAGGGGGGATGTCCGGATGTCCTGACCCCCCCCCCCCCCTCAGATTTCTGCGTCGCCCCCTCGCTGACAGGGGGATGGGCCCTGTCGCAAAAAATATGGCCACCGGCATTCTTGAAAAGCATTTTTCGCGAGTACCAGTGATATCAGCCATGTATAGAAGTAAAGCTAGCTCGCTCACAAGCTTAGTTGTATTCCGTCGGAGTGTGGTGTCGCGAAGTTGCCGTAGTTATTTTTTCTCATGAACACCTTGGACCTCCTGGCGCCGGCGGTGCCTTACTCGTCCCGTCGGTAGCGTCGAATGAACGAGGTTGCCAAGCACGCCGATGTCCGCGCGAGCGCCTTCGCGCCTGATCAACTTAGTTGCCCCTTGGGGTGTCATCGGTTGCCTCATTGGCTGTCATCGGTTCCGCGACCAACCTGCTTAATGAAAGAGATCACTTGCTGAAGTGTTCATATACAGTGTTTGTCCGAAAAGAAATGTCAGTGATTATATTGTGAAGCGACTAAACGTCGCAGCGCGCTAAGACCAGTTGGGATTGGTGGAAGGGGAAGTTAGCATACGCACGCGTGGTCGCTCAGTCGTCTGCTACAATCTGGAGAGTAAGGACAAGGTTTTTCGTTAACTCATTTTTATTTACCGTGCAAGCCGTAATGCAGCGCTCGTTGGAACAAAGGATTGCCATCGAGTTGTATGTGAAACTCGGCAAGTCTGCAGTGGAAACTTTTCCAATGATAAAGACAGCTTTTGGTGATAATTGTTTGTCAGAACGTCAAGTTTACCGGGCGCACAACGTCTTTGTAGAAAGTTGTGAAGAGGTCAGCGATGAAGCCCACGCTGTACCGCCATCAACGACCATCAGCGACGAAAATGTGACGCGCGCGAGAGATCTTTTGTACTCAGACCCTCGATTGAGTGTCCGTTTAGTGGCACAGACAGTAAACATTCCAAAAAGCACCGTTCACGAGATTGTGACGAATAATTTTCAAATGCGAAAAGTGTGCGCGAAGATCTTGCGCAAAATATTAATGGACGACCAACAATCAAGCCGAGTTGAAACATGACAGGAGGTTTGGGACTTGTGCGAAAGTGACCCCCACGTTTTGGACAATGTCGTCACAGGTGACAAGACTTTGGTGTTTGAATACGACCCCGAAACAAAAAGGCAAAGTGCCAAGTGGCACAGCTTTGCGTCCCCTCGCCCCAAGAAGGCCGGAATTAGCAAGTCAAAGTTCAAGACCATGCTGATTGTGTTCTTTGACATCAGTGGCCTTGTCCACCATGAGTTTGTACCCCATGGCACAACCGTGAACGCCAAATTCTACGTGAAAGTGCTCAAGCGACTCAAACGAAGGATTCATCGCACCCGGCCTGATATCGGGGGCGATTGTCAACTTCACCATGACAACGCACCATGCAGCCTGCACCGCCTTCCTCGTGACCCGCTTCCTGACCGATTGAAAGATGTCAACAGTTCCCCAGCCGCCCTACAGTCCCGACGTGGCTTTACCAGGCTTCTTCTTTCTGCACAATTCCCATGAAAGGACATCATTTCGCGACAGTTGGCAAAGTCGAAGAGGCTTGCACCAAGGCTCTAAAGGACATTCCTGAGGAGGCCTACCGTGACGCCTTCGATGTTTGGAAATCTCGCTAGAAGCAATGTAACGACGCAGGAAGAGCCTATTTGAAACATTTTATTGTGTTGTACCAATCTGATCAATAATTTCTATTTAATCGACTCACTGACATTACTTTTCGGACAAACCCTGTATAAATAACAACTAACAGCTAAACTAAGAACTACGCATGGGCAACTTTTTTAACTGTAGCACTCATTGTGATCACAGTTACACGTTGACAATATCCAGTACGAGCACAGTACCGTTCGTACGCTACAAGTTTTTCATTGTAACTTCGCAGTTTTATTGCCGTGCATTAGGCATAGTAGGGTCAAAGCCGCTGGATCCGTTTATCTGAGTGGGCGTTCTCGCGGAGCGGGGCGAAGTCTCGAGCAGCGGCTGCGAAGTGGGGGAGCGTGACGTCAGCGGTCAACGCCAGCGCGCGGGCCAGGGATGGCGTCGCGTGGTTAGAGAAACGGGAGCAGATGCGCGCCTTGTGTAAAAGGATGGCGTCGCGCGGGAAACAAAACATGAAGGTGCTGGCTCGCGCTCTCGGCTACTAGAACACATCGTTCTTCTTGTAGGTGGCGTCGTGAGTCTTCATACGCGGTGATTCGCATATCGTAACAACAAGTGTAGTAGTTGCTGCGTTTAAGCTCCAAAGCAAACGAAGGTGTCTCAGCCGAACACAAAGAATCTCCTTAAGGAAATCAATGTGTCCCAACAAAACTCCAAAGACGGGCCCGTGCTTACGCATTTATAACGAACCTGCAACAGATCATGCCAAATTTTATTTTAAGAAACAATGCAGGCTAGATATACCAGGTGTTCAAAATTAAGCATTATGGTTTTCTTCACAGGCTAAGGCTGGGGGTAGCGTTTACGCGCGGATACGTACACCTCATGCGACGCACCGAGTCTCCAGACTGTGAATTGTGCAATGTCAAAGAGACTATAGGTCATGTGCTTTGTGACTGCCCTAGGTACGTGCAAGAGCGTCAAAGGTTGAATAATGACCTTACGCGTCTCGACAGCCCACCGTTGTCGGAGGACGTTATTTTAGGCCCTTGGCCAGACACTCAATCAAGTTTCAAGGCCATGCAGGCGCAACTGAACTTTTTAAAAAGTACGGGCCTGGACTGTAGGCTTTGAGCATGCCAAAGTGCTTGCCATATGTTTCACATCCTCCTTCTCTCATCATCGTCACCCATCATGCGCCTCTTTCTTCCCTCTTTCTTTCTCTCTTCCCCTTCCCCCAACGCAGAGTAGCTGGCTCGAGGAATTTACCTCAGGCCGACCTCTCTGCATTTCGCATCATTAAACTTATCTCTCTCTCTATGGTTTTCTTAAAGTTAAGCACTGGGAGGCACGTGAAGAGCACCTGCGCAAATAAGTTATGTGGCCAGGGGGACACAAAGTGAGGTGATAATTATCGCTGTCTGCAGCCGAATTGACTAAAATTGAATAATTAACATTTTATTGACTGCAGTAAGAAACACGACTGCCTCTAAGTTTTCAATACAAACATACCGACTTACTGCAGTCGACAAAAAAGATTGTTCAATTTTAGTTAATTGGACTGTTCACAGCGACTATTATCATCTCACTTTGTGACCCCTCTGGCTACATAACTTATCTGCACGGGTGGTGTTCGCGTGCCTCCCAGTGTCTAATTTTAAGAAAAGCATAAAGCTTAGTTTTGAGCACCCTGTATTATCAGGCACAGCCGCCAAGCACATGGCTGTATTGGGTTACGTCCTTTTCCTATAAGCTCGGAGAAACGGATATCTGGCTTCGCTACAGGTCTTCTTCCTCTTTCTGGGGTTTTACGTGCCAAAACCAGTTCTGATTATGAGGCACGCCGTAGTGGAAGGCTCCGGGTTAATTTTGACCACCTAGGGTTCTTTAACGTGCACTAAAACGCAAGCACACAGGCGTTTTTGCATTTCAACCTCCATCGAAATGCGGCCGCCGCGGCCGCGATTCGATCCCGCGATCTCGTGCTCAGCAGGCAACGCCTGAGCTGACTCTGCCACCATGGTGGGCTACAGGTGTTGCTCTAGACATATAAAAAGCGGGTTTATCGTGAGCAGAAACGGTGAATTTCGATAAATAAGGAAGGCTACTATCATCATCATCATCGACAGCAGCTGACTCCCCCCCCCCGTCAGAAAAAACCTGGATCCGCCCCTGGTCCCAAGTGATATCGAAAGCGTTTGGATCAAGACAACGTTAAGTAATCGCAGCGTCTTTATCGGAGGCGTATACGGAGCACCAAATACGACGACAGAGCAAATTTTTCATCTTCGTAAATTCATGGATTCTAATTTTAAACAGGGCGACAATATTGCGCTCTTGGGCGATTTCAATCTTCCGGATATTGATTGGAATTCTTGTTTACCTGGTGCAACAGATGTGGCACTTAGTGAAAATTTATTACAATTAATATTCTGTTACAACCTTGTACAAGTTGTAAGTGATTATACGCGGATATGTGCATCAAGATCTTCCATTCTTGATCTTATCTTTGTGTCTAATTCTTTAACTAGCTACATAAATGAATGCGAAGTTGATGATGGCTTAGCTGATCACAAGATGGTTGTGCTTTCTTTTAACTTGTCTCTACTTTATCTTGATAAGGAATCACCAAAACAGATATTGAATTTCCATGCTGCGGATGATGTTAGCATACTGGACTATCTTGAACATTCTTTTGATGAGTTCACTAAAATACACGAATCGAAGGGTAGTAGGAACTGCTTATGGGAACACTTTTCATCTGTTGTGGCTCATTGGATTGAACATTTTATTCCTAAATCGAACAAAAAAAGAAAACAGAAAATCCATGGATTAACAGAGAAATACTTCATTCAAAACGAAGAATCCAGAGGAAAAGGAAGGCATGCTCTAAAAACCCGACAACGGAAATGTATAATGCCGTAAGTCAAATGAGGAAAGAACTTAATTGTCTTGTTCGGGAATCTAGGCATAAGTTCTATAACATAACATTGAAAAAGTTTCTCTCGGATGCACCTGCTAAGTTCTGGCGTTATGTTAATCCATCAGCTGAATCTTATTCACATAATCAAAAAGTTACGGAGTAGCGCACAGAAGCTTTTAACACTTTTTTCTCTTCAGTATTCACTCGTGACGACGGAACGGTACCTACATTCCCTATTTCTCCAGATCGTACTTCTGCTGATGATGTCGTAATTAATGAAGCAGGTGTCCTACACCTTCTTTTGAGTATTAATGTTAAGAAAAGTGTTGGTACAGACGGCATTCTTAATGAGTTTTTATACCGGTACGCTGAGTGGATAGCTAAATACTTAACGATCATATTTCAATCATCCATTAGCCAAAGTACCTTTCCTAAAGCTTGGAAACAGGCCAAAATAGTGCCTATTCACAAAGGTGGTAACACGACAAATGTAGAAAACTACAGGCCCATTTCCCTTACCAGCACCTGCTCTAAGCTACTGGAGCATACTATCAGTAAACACCTTTCAAGTTATCTCGAAACATATAATGTGTTGTCACCGTCTCAGCATGGATTCCGCAACGGTCTGTCTACCATAACGCAACTTGTCGAACTAGTTCATAACCTCTCTGAAACAATCAATAACCGCGAACAGATCTCATTGTTTTGGATTTTTCCAAAGCGTTTGATAAAGTCTCCCACCCAAAACTGTTGTTGAAAATTCAGGCTTTCTTTAAAAACTCTAATATAACTAACTGGTTCAAATCTTATCCTCAGTCCCGAGAACAATTCGTCGAACTAGGCGGCTGTAAATCTGGTCTCGTACCAGTAGTATCAGGGGTACCTCAGGGCAGTGTGCTAGGGCCCCTGCTATTCATATTATTTATTAACGATCTTGCAAATTGTGCAACTGTCCCACTACGATTATTTGCGGATGATTGTGTATTATACAATAGGATAACATCACTAGACCATCAACTGGAACTGCAGGCTAGCCTACAAAAAATTGCGGAATGGTGTGACCAATGGCAGATGATACTAAACCCAGAAAAATCTGTTTCCATGTCCATAACAAGAAAAAGAGTCACCCATGCTAACAGCTATAAAATCCGTGACATTGAACTAAAAAAGGTAACTCAACATAAATACTTAGGTGTACTAATTACTGAAGACCTCAGGTGGAACGCACATATAGACATGGTAAGCAAAAAAGCCAGCAGAGCTCTATGGAGTCTCAGACGTAACTTCCGTAGTGGTACACCTGAAATAAAAAACTTGGCATATAAGACCTTAATCAGACCCATTATAGAATATGCAAAAATAGTGTGGGACCTCTATACGGCTATAAATCGTCACAAACTAGATCGAGTCCAGCGTCTAGCAGCTAGATTTATATTTAACAAATATCGTTATTGTCACTCGCCTAGTGAATTGTGCCGGAACGCAAATCTTCTTGCCCTAGAAATTAGAACAACAGTGGACAGATTGAAATTCCTGTTCCTCATCATTCACAATAAACTTAATATTAACGGCTCCGACTTGTTCAAATTATCGCCCAACACACTCTTCCGACATAGACACAGCATGTATATTGAACCCCCATTAACACGAAATGACACCTTTAAATATAGTTTTTTTCCTAGAGCAATTAAGGAGTCGAACATGCTGCCCGATTCACTGGTTCCTTCCTCTTCCATAGATGCATTTTTAAACGAGCTGCATCTTCTTGTTTATTCGAGTCAATAAGTTTCAGATTGTGTTTGGCATATTAGTACCGTAAATATATGTATGTCTTTATTGTTATTATTATTATTGTTGTCTTTATTGTTGCGCGTGTAATTATTTATTGTATTGCAAATACTAGTTGTATTTCCATTCCTGTAATGACCCTTCGGCGGTTACAGTATTAAGAAACAAACAAACAAACAAACAAAATATGTTTCCTTGAAAATAAACTACTAGACCCCTTCCAATGTGGTTTCAGGGAAGTTATGTCCACAACAGACCACCTTGTTCGCATTGAGTCTTATATCAGGGATGCATTTATACATAAACAGTTCTGTCTTTCAGTGTTTCTCGACCTAGAAAAAGCTTATGACACGACATGGCGCTACGGCATTCTCCGAGATCTTTCGGCGATGGGTGTCCGTGGCAACATGGTAAACGCAATCGAAACTTACCTATCTAATCGCACATTCCGCGTAAGAGTTGGTAACGCTTTGTCTAAGTCATTCACTCAAGAGACCGGTGTGCCACAGGGAGGCGTGCTGAGTTGCAGACTATTTATTGAAAAAATTAATTCCCTGCACACAGTCATTCCACGGACAATGTTTTATTTCGTTTATGTCGACGATGTGCAAATTGCGTTCAAGTCATGCAATATTGCCATCTGCAAACGACAAGTCCAGCTTGTAATAAACAAATTGTCCAAATGGGCAGATGAGAACGGTTTTAAAGTAAATGCCCAGAAGAGCACTTGCGTACTGTTTACAAAACAAGAGAGGCGTAACGCCAGTCCCAAGTATTGTTGGGCGAGTTGGTACGCATTCATAGTAAAATATTTAGCGCGTACCAATTCGCCCAACTATCAGTTCTGCTACAGTTCCCGACAAACACGGGCCGCAACGTGTGAAGCCGTTTAACATTGCTCCATTCCAAAAGGTGGTTTTGTGCGTTTTCTAACACGAGGGGGTTGATTAGTTAGTCATTCTCGAAAGCAACACATGGCAGAAAAATAGTTCCAATGAGAGCAAGCTTCTTATTCCCGTGCTACAGAATTATAAGTTTAAAAAAAAGAAAAAAAAAAAAAACCTTGGTCGCGCGATGTCGCTGTCGCTGCGCTGTGAACATCATTAACACCAACGTGTGAGTGAGCACATGTGCCGCGGTACGCACATGCGGTAGGCTTGAACGTAGTAGGTCTTTGTGCTACGCAGTTGCCAAGCCATTACATTAACGTGCCTCGTTTCGTACGGCGACAAAAATGTCAATTTCGACGAGCCGTGGACGGGCGCGGAATGGAACACCTCAAGGAGCGGGAAATGTTCGCAGAAGTTGATATCTCTGCCCTCGGCTTAACGGTGAGTGCTTCGGTGAAGCTGACCATTCCAGTAGTCTTGGGCGTCTAGCTCGGCTGCATGGGTATTAGGAGTGTTTCTGCGTTTCTAGGAGTGGGCAAATCTCGTTGTTAGTGTGTAAATTTTAAATATAGTAAAACGTCGCACTTGTTACTTGCTGTTGCCCGAATTCGATATAGAAATAAAATAAATGCCGTTGTCAACAGTGGGCTGCGAATCTTCACGTTGGCTTCAAGACTTTCCGTGACTAGTATTGCAATATTGAGACTTCCAAACTCTTAATCCCTTTGTAATCTTCTTAGATGTGACATTCTTATTTTTATAGCGTTATGACGAGGGCTTTCAAGTGCACGTAGACATCGCGGAAGAAGACGCCATCGAAAATAAATCAAAATGGTAGAGAGACCTGCCAGGTCCGGTGAGTGGTTTTACATCCTTTATTAGTGTATTTATGGGCGTCTTGTGGCAAACTGCATTGAACAAATACTGTTGTAAAATTTGGCTAATAAAAGAGAAGCAATTCAGAAGCCTCTTTTCTCAGTTCGTAGCTACTACTGAAATGGATGAGAGGGTTTCTCATGACAGCATGGCAAAATATATTTTCTTTATTGCCATCATAGGATAGCACGTTCTGCAACAATCGCTACGGTGAACAACGCAGTCAGCACGAGGCAGTGTGTACTGCCTCCCAGCTGTACCACCAGACATTGCCACGATTGTTCAAAGGCACCAGGCCGGGCAGCACTTCGCAGGTCGCCAGACGGTCCTACGGTGGCTACATCATGACCTGTACTTATATGTGAGTCACATATAAGATGTCCTCGAAAAGCACATTGAAGTGTCTTGAAAGTTCCTTTCACATTCATGTTAACATGTTCACGGCGGCACGAATCACGTCTGGGCTACAGTAGTTAAGGCGAAAGCCTTGATGGCTCAAGGGTTGAAAAATCTAACGTCCAGCGTTATGGCCAAAAATATTCATGGTGCCACCAAGGGTATGCGAGGGATGGCAGCTGTTAGGAGAGTGTTTCTTTTATTTTTTGTTTGAGGTTGCTTCAACGTTTGTATGACCATGAAGACTGTCAGTGCACCACCACCTGGCTATGGGACACCCGCACTGTGACCTCCACTGACCTCTGAATTCCACGAACTGCGTTCTATGGTATTCTTTGTACAAGTGACATTCTTTGTATTTGCGGGCAAGCTGTTTCTTACACAAATTTTATGTGTGTATCAAAAATAAAATAAAGGATAAATGAAAAATTCTGCGACAAGGTGAAGTAGTAAACATCAACACAACAAAACGACGAGAATAATTTGTAATAATGAGGCAGAAGTATACATATCACTTATAAACATTCCGTAGAGTATGTACATATATGTTCGCTAGGAAATGCATAAGGCAACCAGGAAAAATGTTCATTTGAGCAGCAAACAAGTGATGTTCTTTGAGTTTGCGAGTACGCTGTTCTTTTATACAAAGTCTATGCGTGTCCGAAAAATAAAGTAAAAGATAAATGAAAATTATTTGACAAGATGAAGTAATTACCATAACAGAAGGGTGAGGAGAATTTCTAATAAATGAGGCGGAAATATACACATCACTTCATAAGTATGCCGAATTACAGATGTGGTATATAATTGGTAGGAAATGCATAAAGCAACCAGGAAAAATATTCATTGGTGCACCAAACTTGCCAAAAAATGCCTCTTATTCGTGAGGCATGCATGTCAGCCTACCTATGCTTTCATTTATTCCCTTTTAAAGTGAGCTGAACTTGTTATTAGAAATGATTCACAAGCTTCTCTGTCGTATTCAGCTGGAGAATCTTGATTTCAAAATAGTGGTCTTAAGTTTTCGAAAGGATGGCCTAGTGTGTTCACATGATTTGAGGGGGGGAGCTGCGGCATAGATTTTACATGTGATTTGTGATAATTAAAGCGTAGCCTAAAAGGGGTTTCCGTTTGTCCGATGTATTGTGCACGGCAAATGGTGCATACAACGTTGCAAGTGTCGCAGTTGTAATCCCCTTGGATTTTGAATGAAAATGAAGACGCGGTGCTTTTGGCCACATTAGCAGTATTCATCATGGGGCAGAGCATGCATCGCGGTTTTCGGCATGGTGCGCAGCCTTTGAAGTTTTTATTTCGTCAGGACGATTTCCGCAATTTTAAACCAAAAATATGCAAGATTATCAACCTACAAACTGTGAAATATTGATCAAACAATAAACTGTTACATTACGCGACCGCCTTGTAAAAACTACCCGTTCACTGTTACCCGATTGCTGCTAACTGAAAAGTGAACCTCGTCCTTGGCTGGTTTGGCAACGTGCAGTGATTCCTGTTTACAAATAGGAATTCACTTACTTGACTCGTTGCACGGCGATAATCCATTTTTGCCTTTGTGAGGTCTCCCAAGGATTCGACGGAAAACTGTACAGCCTCACGCCTGGCGTCCCTTCGCGACTGTGGCAGTCTTTGACAGAGCAGTACCTGCGCCCACTTTTCTTCTTCACATGGGTGCGACCACACGGTTCTGATGACGCCATCGGATCTTAAACTGCAGAAAACAGGCGCAGGTATTTCGGACCCGAAAGACAAAAGCTCAAAAAGACCACGCTATAGACGAGGCAACCTAAAGTTTGCCCGCGCGGCACCAGCTCCGATTGCTCCCCTGGCGGAAGGTTGGAAGTGTCGAAGGTCGCCGCTGGGCCCTCGTGTGCTCGGGTACGTGGTGGCGCAACTCACCAAATGGCGTGAAGGTATGGGGCGCGGTGTCAAGGCATGGTCTCGGGCCTCTGCATCGCATAGAAGGTGCCCTTACATCGGAGCGATACTGCACAGAAATTTTGGACACTGTGTTGCTGCCCTACGCCCACAGCGTCTTTCCCGATGCCGACTTGATATTTCAACATGACCTGGCGCGGGTTCACACGGCAAAAGTTGTCAAGGAACATATAGAAAATCGCAGAATCAGCATGCTTTCCTGGCCGGCCAAAGGCGCTGACATGAACATCTGCGAAAATATATGGGGGTACATCAAAGCAGCCATGGTGCGAAGACCTGTCCGCCCGACGACTGGGGACGAGCTGTGGGCAGCCGTTCGACAAGAATGGGCAGACCTTCGAGCGCATCATGACTTTGTGCCAGCGCTGTACACGTCACTGCCCTCTAGGATGGCAGCAGTCGTTTCCGCAAAGGGTTGTATGACAAAATACTAACATCATCAAACAGAAAATTATTCCTGCTTAGTATTACTAGTTCTAAACGGATCAATCTTTGTTGAACTTGCACCAAATAAAAGTACGGATGTTTGTGTTCCCTTGCCAGTTCGTTGAACGATAAGAACACAGCAGAAGGAAAACTAAACAAAGTGAAAAGTTGAAGTTATTACAATAACGCCAAGCATAAGAAGCACAACGTTCTGAATTAAAAGCATCAAAATCGTAGTTTCTGTCATAATTTGGTTTCTATTGAGGGGAAAAAAGTGCTAGCAGACGACACACGCGCGCTACGATGACGTAATGCGCACGAAAGGAGCCTACCTTCCCCGAGCATGCGCGCAGATATTGTGGCTGCCGTCTGACGGCGCTGGTGATATCCGTGTTCACCCTCAAAAAGATTGCGACTGTACATTCTGGGGTGCCCAAAGGTTCAGTTCTGGGCCTTCTCCTTTTTGTCATTTGTATTAACCACCTTCCTGCTACACTATCCTCAAACGTATACATGTTCGCTGACGATTGTGTTATTTTTCGTGAAATAACCAATGAAACCGATGTTAACAAGTTGCAACTCGGTCTTAATGCAATATCCAAATGGTGTAATGGAACTAAATACTAACAAATCTAAAGTGCTACGTGTTTTTTGCCAACAAGCCACTTACCAATTAAACAACGTTCCTTTAGAAACAGTCAACTCTTACAAGTACTTAGGTGTCCATATAATTACAAATCTGTCATGGGCAATTCACACCGAATACGTTGACTACGCTAACCTCATGTTACGCTACTTGCGCCTTAACTTCGATAACTCACCATCTAACCTAAAACATGTACTCTATAAAACTAATACGTCCTAAATTAGAATATGTCAGTTCGATTTATCTTTTGTAATTATAATAGAACTGCGAGCATTTCTTCCATGAAATCTAATCTTCGTCTTCCCTTGTTGTCTGTTCGACGTAGAATGGCACGTCTAGCACTCTTTTATAGGCTTTCTCATCATAGTACGCTGCACACAGAATTCTGTGCAAGACCCCATTATGTATCACGCCGTGTTGATCATTGTCATAAAGTCGGGATCAATCTATGTAGCACAAAACATTTTTTGCAGTCATTTTTCGCTCTAACATGTATAGGTTGGAACCACCTTCCCGCTGATATCGTAAATATCACTGATAACAGCATTTTTCGTAAAACTTTAGCTATCATTGTATAACCAGGAATTACCACAGCAGCGAACACTGTATTGAAAGAAACAGCTTGTATTCTAACATTGTCTTGTTCATATTAATGTACCACGTTTGCGTTTTTACCACTCCCGTCTTTAATGTCTCTGGCCCTGAGGGTATTATAAATAAATAAAATAAAATGAATCTGTAGAAACAGTGCCATGTCCAAAATACCTAGTGTTCCTACTGTAATAAAACTTGAGCTAATGTCACCATCTACTGTAGAATGCAATGCTTATTTCAATTTATTTTGTTCATGTTACTCAAGAGGGGTGTTCATCAAAGTGTTTGAACTAAAGGAAACAAAAGCAAAGCGTCGAAAACAAGGGTGGAACAGGTAAAAGTATCGTGACATTCAGTAAAAAGCAGAAATTCAATAAACTGTAGCAAATGTACAGCTGCAAATTGCAGTCCATGAGCAAATAGGCAAACGGGGAAAGATATTTGCACTTTCCAGATGCACTGGCGCTGCTACGCGGATTTTTTTCTGAACCTGTAGGACGGCCATGGGTTTTCGGCTTATTCGGTATTCACAGCGCTAAGTAAGCATAACTGACAAGCGAACATACTGCATGTTCATTGTGTCGCTGTGAAAAATAATGGACTGTTGATGAACGTAAGGCTACGCTATTTTCCGAATGTTTCTCTAAAGAGAAAAGTAATTCCGCCTGCATTAGTAAATTGCCCGTGTAGGAAGCGACAGAAGATGCGAAAAGGAAAGACGGATGGCAACGCAGCCTTGAAGTTCCCGCACCAGCTCACCGTGAAGTCATGGATTTTGATAAAGCCTGCTGGGACCTAGTTAAATGCTTATCAGTAAAAATGGATTACATTCTGTTCTAAACGAGCCATAAAATGAGGATGGCTCAGTAAATGTTCCTGAACCTTGCCAACATGGCCCAAATAGAAAAAAATACTTCGAAAGTGCATTCGAACCATGAACACCTCTGTTACATGACCATAGACAATACCACGTCTGTCATACTGTTTCGCAATCGACTTACAGCAAGAGAGCCCTTTTCATAGCGTGTCAGAAAGCTAATAAAATGGGGGTCCCATCGCTCGAACATCGCCTATAATGCCACAAGCAACGCTGCTACTTCCGTGGCAGTGGCGGGTGGTAGAATGTGACACATCGCTTATCGAGGTCACGAAACACGCTCCACAGACACACATTCACATGCACTTTTTAGAGCTTAAGTCAAAGTATTCTTACCCAAATTTTACACAGATGCGTCAAAGTCACAGCTCTCGGATCTTACGCAGCTCTCGGTACCTCTTTCTCCGAGTCCGGTGCTCTGCACACAAGTATTTTTACAGCAGAAACCTATGCAGTACTGTCTGCAGTAAAACACATCAAGGAATCTAAACTACAAAAGACAATAATATTCGCAGACTCCTTAAGTGTTGTAAAAGCTTTACTGTCTTTGAAAAGCACAAGCATCCTGTTTTTATTAGTACTATTTATTCATCAAATAACCATCTGCTAGTATGCTGGGTTCCTGGGCACAGGGCAATGATAGACGGTAATATGCTCTCCGACGAAATACCTACATCAGTTGCATCGGAAGCTATTGATTCGACCACGGCTGTTCCTGCAGAAGATCTTAAGCCTTTTTTACGAAATATGAGTTTTGAGAAAGATAGAAGACACAAGGGTTGGCCTTGGATCTGATAAATACACGTGTGTGTTTTTTAAAGTGCTCTTTTTGAAATATTCTTCGTGGACCTATTTTCAGCAAATGTTTACACTCCTTAATTGCAAACTGCCATGGAGCTGGTTTATGCCTTAAACTAGCACTCTTTCACCAAGAAAAAGCATTATTTAGCACAAAATTCATAGGAAAGGCAAGGAGGTGACAGGACGGAACACTACTAACACCATCCAATTTTACTGCTTGCGCAGCAATATAAAGCGAGAGTTGAAAGGACGAGGTTTGGGTTTCCGTTCGTTGGTTCTATGGGTTTTGGAGCCCTACACAGCTTCTTTACTAGGCAGACAAGCTTGTGAGATGTGCTTCTGCAATTTGTACAGCACACTGACAGTGCAGGTGCGGGCCATATCTTCGGAAGGAAGTGCACTGACGGCACCATTCACGGCGCAGATGACTCTCATAGAGTCAGGCAAGGCACCAGTGTTGATGTTTGTTCCCTTGCCCAAAACAGCATGTTTAGGTGCAGTGTAGTTTTAAGAAGACAAGTTAAACATTACTTTCATGGTTTGAGTGGCCGCATTTTTCTTAGAGCACTAAATTTCTTTTCTTCCAACTGCCTGCCCTGGTGTTTCCTTAGCGTCGGCATGAAGTTGGCATGGAGTTACGCATCCGGGAACTCGTGAACAATGACCCTGTAGTTGACACTTTGCGAAGAATACATCGGCTTCCAAGCCCTTCATTTTCTGTTGGCATACTTTTACTTGTACTGTTAGCAATTTCTTCTCGGCTTGCTGAATTATCTTGAGGCCCCACACTGACACTACTGATGTCTTCAATTAAAGACTTTTCAGGATAAGACTCCTGGCTTTGCAAGTGTGGTTTAAAAAAAGGTGGCGCTTACAGGTGGGTATTGAAGACCTGAGTGAAATGAACCGGCAAGTCTTGGTTACATCTTGTGTGTAGTCCTGTTGGAGTTAAACGTTTTATGAAAAATTGTATGGTCACTAACACGATGATAAGCACTTGGTCATTCACCACAACTTCATAGTCGTTACCTGGCTAATTTCGTCGAACCCTTGACAGTACCTTCTACAGAACTTATGTACAAAACATTGTTACCTAGACTTACTGGTTCGTCTCACTCGCGTCCAGAATAGAAATCTCTAAGTGCCACCTTTCCTGCAAAGAACCATATCCTGAAAAGTGAAAGCATCGGTTGTGTCAGCGTGGGGCCTCGAGATAATTCGGCCAGCTGGGAAGAAATTACTGGCAGCAAGAGTTCAAGAGTGCTGACAGAAAATCAAGAGCTTGGAAACTCGAGCATTCTTCACAGGGTGTGAACTAGAGCAGACCATTATTCGGGTCTTCTGGGGCGTACAGCTGAATGTCAACTTCACAGCGAGACTAACGGACCACCTGTGGGGGCAGTCACAAGAAAGCTTGATGTATTATAACCAAAACAGCCTGTTCAAACCAGGAAGTTATCTTGAGCTTGTCTTCCTACAAGCCCACTAAACCTGAAACGGCCATTCTGCGCAAAAGACAACTTCAACACTGGCACTTTACCCAACACTGACGAAAGTAAGCTGCATCGTGTAACGTGCCAGCAGTAAGCTCTATCTGAAGCAGGAGAAGGGCACACGAGCTTACCTTCCATGGTGTAATCCAGGAACCTGTCTCGGCTCCAGAAAGGGAGCTTTTTTGGCTTGGCTTGGGTCAATGACCATAAAATTATAATTACCTAACAGAACGCATTAACAGTTGCAGACTCAGGGTAATGTCTTGCTTTAATTTTGTGGACAAAAACTGATGAAAGGGTGCCCAATGTGACTAGTTATCCTGTCCAGGAGTCCGTGATTTCAAGAAGTTTGACAATCATTTCATTGGCTAACAATCGCAAAGCATACTTGTGCTGTCATTTGAAACAAAACCATGCACTTTAAGGAACGGTGACAATTTCTTTAGGTGTGCGGAGCACCTGCACTGCATATATAATTTTGGTTAAAAAGAAAGTAAGGCGGAATGGGCCATATAAAATTAATGGCAATAATTTTGGCATAAGTAGATTTTGGCTCAAACCATCTGAAAGTTTCTTGTTTTAGAAAGTATTAAATTTTGTTAAATGTAGCTGCTGTCAGATGATTCTTTATAAGCATTTGGCCTCATGCAATACTTCTTGCCTTAAATAAAATTTTTGGGTTTTATTTGTGAAAGCCACAATATGATTGCTGAACGACATATTGTAGGGCGAAGGCACAAATACACAGATGATACACGAAAACATGTCACAGGTGCTGCTAATCACTTTATTCTAAACACAACAGGATACTGTATATATACTCTTCCGAACGCACAGGCGCACTAGCCACTTCGGGAAGACAACAGAGGGTGA
The DNA here is from genome assembly GCF_013339745.2 of Dermacentor silvarum. Lineage (NCBI taxonomy): Eukaryota > Metazoa > Arthropoda > Arachnida > Ixodida > Ixodidae > Dermacentor > Dermacentor silvarum. The sequence continues at coordinate 82,391,511 of NC_051157.2, forward strand.
TTATCCGTGCTAACACAATAATTTTGAAGATCTAAAGAAAGCAAGTTCCGCGTCGTACAAAACAACAGAGGTCTGATTTACACAAGCACAACTTTTTTATGTAAAACGCTTTGAGTAGCTCACATGCAATTTTATCTTTACTTCTGCCTGGGATCTTCACATCATAAAATCCCGCACGACAAGGGCAGGCTTTTTTTTTTTTGCTGATAGATGCGCATTCACGTCTGTCGTCATGTTTTTAGCATGATCCCTCATTCAATCATTGATGGAGCGGCCAGTTTGTCCTACATAGGACTTTCCACAAAGCAGTCGGATTTCATAAACCACACCGGGACCACATTGCCCATAAGGTGTTACATGTTGTACTTGGCAGCTTACCTTAGATCTGCCCATTATGCGGGGACACGTTCGGGCCAGCCTATTGGGAACAGAGAACAATAATAATAATAATATGTGGTTTTTATTGGCGCAAGGGCCAGATATGGCCAAAGAGCGCCATGACAAATGGTGATAGTTTTTCTTTGCACTATAAATAGAGTGGTCTATGAGTTGAATGGTTGATGTAACGTGGCTGTAAAAGGGCCTAAAAGAAAGACGCTGTAAATTGCGTAAAATATATTGGTATTAAAATAATGACAATGACTAATGATTAGAGTTATGACTATAACAATTCCGTTACGAATTAATGATGTACTAAAACGTATACAATAGCACTAGTGCCTCAGGAGGTTCCTTGAAAACAAGGGCTGTGAGGCACGTGCTGTAAACACTTTTTCTACTGCAGCTGCAACCTGCAAAACGAGGTTGCGCTACAGATACCCTGGCCAGATGATATGTAAAGTGTTTACGTCTGCTAAAAATTTTAAGACTGTACTAAAATCAAAAAGCGGCTCATGGTTAAGAAAGAATGCTGGGTGAAGAGGGATTTGCTGACGATAGGCGAGATAAAGTACTTTTTACGCTGATGTGATGATGATTATTGTGGTTTGTTGGCGCAAGGGCCAGTTATGGCCAAAGAGCGCCAAGACGATGGTAATGACTTGTTAATGATATATGAATAGTCAATTACATGAAGAGATGTGGCATGGCTGTAAAGGGGCCTAAAAACAGTCGCTGTAAAGTGCGTAAAATCTATACGTAATAAGATTATGGCAATGACTAATGATGTGTGCTATAGACATGAACAATGCATTGCAAAAGAGTGATAAGACAAAATATCACAGACGTAAGAATCGGCCAGAAGCACAAGTGCCTAAAACAGAGCCCTTGAAACACAAAGGCCTGGAGACATGTGCTATAAAGAACTATCACAGCAACATCCTCTGAAGAGAGGATGCGCTACGAACTTATTGGCCTAATAACATGTAGCACAACATCATTCAAGAATGCGAGGACTGCTGTGGTGTTAAAGAGCGGTTCTTTACCAAGGAACATAGCGGGATGTAGAGGGAGACAGTAGCGATATGCTAGAGGAAAGTGTTTCTTTCTTTCTCTTTCGGCTTCCCGACACTCCAGGAGGACGTGGAGGACGGTGAGCCTCTCGCCACATCTACCACAGGTTGGAGTATCATTACCATTCAATAGAAAATTGTGGGTGCCGTACGTGTGTCCTATTCTCAGACGACAGAATAGGATATCAGTTCGCCGGGTTTTTGTTACGGAGGGCCAGTAACCTAACTGTGGCTTAATCAAATGAAGCTTATTATTTGTTTCTGCATCCCACGAGCGTTGCCAGTGGCTTCGCAGTTTCTTTCGCAAGAAAGGTTTCAAATCTGTTGCAGGAACAGCAGCTGTAGGGTTATTAGCGGGTGATGTGACTGATGTGGCCATTTGGTCGGCAAGAACATTGCCCTCGATGCCTCTATGCCCAGGCACCCAGCATATTATCACATGCTGGTTAGTTGCGTACGCTCTACAAAGAACAGAATAGAGCTCAATGAGGACAGGGTTTTTCTGTTTACAGGGTGACTTCAGGGCTTTTACGACGCTTTGGGAGTCTGTAAATATAATAGTTTTTTGATGTTTTGATTTCTTTATATGCTTTACGGCTGACAATATTGCGTAGGCCTCAGCCGTAAAGATACTTGTTTCTGGGTGGAGTACGCCAGATTCCGAGAAGGATGGACCGACGGCTGCATAAGATACTCCGGCATATGATTTAGAAGCGTCCGTGTAAAATTCTGTGCACGAGTACTTGGACTGTAATTCTAGGAAATGCATTCGGATTTCGACCTCTGAAGCGTGCTTTGTAACTTCTACAAAGGATATATCACATTCTACTACCTGCCACTCCCAAGGTGGTAACAGCTTGGCTGAAGGCATTAAGCGATGTTCGAGGAGTGGGATGTCCATTTCTTCGCTAAGCTCCCTGACACGCAGTGAGAAAGGCTGTCTTACAGAGGGACGATTCCGAAAAAGTGTAGCACACGTCATATCGTTAACGGTATTAAAACACGGATGCTGCTGATTAGAGTGAACTTTAAGGAAATATGTGAGGCTGGTGAATGTTCTCTGCAGGTGGAGTGACCACTCATTTGATTCGACGTATAGACTTTCAATGGGGCTTGTTCTGAAAGCTCCAGTGGCCAGGCGGATACCTAGATGGTGGACGGGATCCAGCATCTTCAGCGCACTAGGGGCGGCAGAGTGATATACCGCGCTACCATAATCCAATCGAGATGAAATCAGACTTTTGTAAAGATTCAGTAAACACTTCCTGTCGCTACCCCAGGATGTGTGAGACAAAATTTTCAGTAAGTTCATCGTTTTTAGACATTTCACCTTGAGATATTTTATATGCGGAATGAAAGTAAGTTTATAATCAAGTATGATGCCTAGGAACTTGTGCTCTTTGTTGACAGGTATTTGTTGTCCATACATTTCGATAGTGGGATCTGGAAGAAGCCCTTTCTTCCTGGTGAAAAGAACACAAGAACTTTTGTGGGGGTTCACTTTGAATCCGTTTTCGTCTGCCCATTTGGACACTTTGTTCAAGCCCTGTTGTACCTGTCTCTCACACACTGTAAGGTTGCAGGATTTGTAACCTATTTGTATGTCGTCTACGTAGACGGAATAAAAAATAGCTGGCGGTAATGAAGCACGAAGCGTGTTCATCTTCACGATAAACAGTGTGCAGCTGAGCACACCTCCTTGGGGTACACCAGTTTCCTGTATAAATTGACGCGACAATACGTTGCCGATTTTCACACGGAAGGTACGGTTAGACAAATAGCTTTCTATTACGTTTAGCATATTTCCACGGATGCCCATTCCCGACAAGTCTCGCAAAATTCCGTAACGCCAAGTTGTGTCGTACGCCTTTTCCATATCGAGAAATATCGACAAGAAAAACTGTTTATGCACAAATGCGTCACGTATATGTCCTTCAATGCGCACAAGATGGTCAGTTGTGGACCGTCTTTCTCTAAAGCCACACTGATAGGGATCAAGCATATTGTTCAGTTCAAGGAAATGTTTAAGTCGGCGATTAATCATTTTTTCAAAAAGTTTACACAGGCAACTTGTGAGAGCTATCGGGCGGTAACTTGCCGCCGAGGAAGGGTCTTTGCCCAGCTTCAAAACTGGAATAACAATAGCTTCCTTCCATGAGGAAGGCAGGTATCCGGCAGCCCAGATAGAGTTGAAAAGTCCCAGAAGTGTCATCTGTGTGTCAGTGTGTAAGTTTTTAATCATGTCATACATGATTCTGTCAGGTCCCGGTGCGGAGCTGCTGCATACGCTCAAGGCAGCTCTCAGCTCGGCTATATTAAATGGACGGTTGTATTGTTCATTCGGTCTGCATTTGCGATCCAGTGACTTAAGTTCTGCTATTTGTTTATATTTAAGGAATGATTTTGAGTAATGTATGGAGCTTGATACACGTTCGAAGTGTTCGCCCAGAGCGTTGGCCTGGTCTTCCAAGGTATTCCCATGGTCGTCAACTAAAGGTAATGGGTGGATTTGCTGCCCCTTTAGCTTTCTTAGGCCATTCCATACTTTACTCTCTTGGGTATAGGATGTTATACTAGAGAGAAACCTCTCCCAGCTAGTCCTCCTTGCCTGTCGCCGCGTACGCCTTCCCTGCGATTTTGCCAGTTTAAATTCGATAAGATTTTCCGTAGTCGGGGCGCGACGCAATGCGCCCCACGCTTTGTTCTGTTTCTTTCGTGCCAGTCTGCACTCCTCATTCCACCAGGGAACCCGTCTTTTACATGAGAGGCCTTTTGTTTGTGGAATGAATTTTTCAGCTGCGTGGAGTATAAAACCAGTAAAATATGCTACTGCGTCGTCAATACTAAAATCGTTGATAAAATCTGGTGATAAGTAGGTTGACTCTTTAAAACCTTTCCAGTCAGCTGATTTTATTTTCCAACGGGGGGCGTGGGGAGGACTGTCATGCTCCTCTATCAGAGTCAGTGTCACAGGAAAGTGGTCGCTCCCGAATGGATTTTTAACGACATTCCATTCCATATAGGGAAGAAGGGTAGCAGAGCCAATCGCTAAATCTATGGAAGAAAATGAATTATGGTAGATGTTGTAATATGTGGGCTCTTTTTTGTTAAACAGACATGCACCAGAGGTTATTAGAAAGTTCTCTATAAGCCGACCCCTGGCGTCACACCGGGAGTCTCCCCACAAAGTGCTGTGAGCATTAAAATCACCGGCAATAATGTATGGTTCCGGGAGCTGGTCAGTTAGCATATAAAATTCCGTTTTGCTGAGTTTGTAGTCTGGCGGTATGTAGATAGAACAGATGGTTACCAACTTGTTGAAGAGTATCGCTCGCACGGACACCGCCTCAAGTGGTGTCTGAAGAGAGAGATTCTGGCAAGCAACAGATTTATCCACAATTATTGCTACACCTCCAGAGGAGGCAACAGCAACGTCACGGTCTTTACGGAAGATAGCATATTGTCTGAGGAAGTTTGTTTGTGTGGGTTTTAGATGTGTTTCCTGAACACACAGCACTTTTGGGTTATATTTTTTAAGAAGTTCCCTAATATCGTCGAGGTTGTGGAGAAGTCCTCTCACATTCCACTGTAAAATTTGTGTGTCCATTTTGAATGTGTTTTTGTGCTGTGCGTTCAAGAATACAAAGTTAGCTCACGGGCCCTTTCCAGGAGCCGTGACACGAGATTTTTCTTTTTTGGAGCGGTCGATGGAATCGCGCCGCTCCTTAGGCGCTGGCTGCGCCCTCACGCTTGGTGTTGTGTCCATCTCCTCTTGCGAGGCGCTGGACACGCGCTCTTGCGAGCGGTTAGTTTGACGTGAAGGCCTCGTCTCGAGGGACGAGACCTTGGAGGCCACCAGCCCGGAGGTCGATGGCCCCTTGTTCTGAGATGGCGGAGCAGCGCTAGCTGCAGCCGCCGAGGGGGCGGATGGCGTCACCGCCGGCCCACTACGCGTGTGCCAGACAGCCGCCGGGAGCCGTTGTGGCGCTGCCCCCTGACGCGCCACTTCGGCAAAGCTGGTTTTTGGCAGGTGCAATACCCGCCTGCGTGCCTCCTTGAAAGTTATGTTTTCCTTTACTTTAATAGTTACTATTTCCTTTTCTTTTTTCCAGGTTGGGCACGACCGCGAGTAGGCGGCGTGCTCCCCATCACAGTTAACACAATGTAGAGAGCTTTCACAAGACTCGGAGGAGTGTTCAGAAGCACTGCATTTTGCACAAGTTTGGCGGCCTCGACAGTTCTGTGAACTATGGCCGAACCGCTGGCATTTAAAACATCGTAGAGGATTTGGCACGTATGGCCTAACACGAAGCTTGATGTATCCGGCCTCGATGGTTTCGGGCAGCACACTCGAGTTAAAAGTAAGTATCAGATGCTTTGTCTGGATTTCCTTGCCGTCGCGCCTCATCTTGATCCGTTTAACATTGATTACGTTCTGGTCACTGAAGCCCTCCAGGAGTTCAGCTTCACTCAGCTGCAACAGATCATCATCTGATACAACGCCACGGGTGGTATTCATGGTACGGTGCGGGGTTACTGTTAATTGAGCTTCTCCAAATGCCACTAGGTTGGGTAGTTTCTCGTATTGTTTCATATCACGGAGCTCCAAGAGGAGATCCCCGCTTGCCATCCTGGATGCTTTATAGCCGGGTCCAAAAATATCAGTCAGAGTCTTTGACACAAGGAAAGGTGAGATTGTTCGTACTGATTTGTCTGTTTTTTCTGAGTGGATCACATGAAATCGGGGAAAGTTCTGTGTTTGACGTCCAAAAAACTGGAAAACATCTTCGGTGCGCCCTCGTTTCAGACGGCGATCAGTGAGTGGGGGGAAAGAACTTGCCATAAGTATAGGTGAATGTTCGGCAGCAGCGCCAGCCACCCACCATGGAGCCCAACTAGGGGACGCTGCAATACCTGGAAAAGATTGGTCCTGCAAACGCCAGCTGTACGCCACTACTATAACCAAATATGGAATATCCAAGGTTGGCTACCCACACAAGGTTAACCCTAGCTGCCTGGGAAAACGGAAGTAAAAGGAAGTGAAAAGAAGACAGGATAGATTGAAAGTGAGAGAGAAAGACGAAGATTTAAGAGGAGGACAGGAAAAGGCAACTGCCGATTTCCCCTGGGTGGGTCAGCCCAGGGGTGCCGTCTATGTGAAGCAGAGGCCGAAGAGGTGTGTTGCCTCCGCCGGGGGGCCTTAAAGGTCCAAAACACCCGGCATCGGCTCAACCCCCAGGATCCCCCTTTCCCCAGACACGGCTAAGCCGCGCACGGCTACACGCGGGAGGGTCCAACCCCCATGTGCTCGGGTACGTGGTGGCGCAACTCACCAAACGCCTGCTTGCGCAGACGCCCCTGCGGGACTTTTTACGCTGGGCTTCTATTTCAGGGCACTCTACAAGAACATGGAGAACTGTAAGAATGTCTCCACACCTATCACATTTTGGAGGATCACTTCCAGAAAGGAGGTAAGAGTGTGTGCCATAGGTATGACCTATTCTTAACCTGCAGAGAAGCACTTCTTTGTGTCTTGCCGTTTTCTCTGTCATCCATTTCCCTATTCTGGGTTTGATCATATGTAGCTTGTTTGAAACTTCGCTGTCCCACTGCCTTTGCCAAAATCTCCGCAACTGATGGCGCAAGAAAGGCTTCAGGTCTGTGTAAGGGATAGCTATGTTTTTATCTGTATGTTTGAAAACTACTGACGTGGCACTTTCGTCTGCAGCTACATTGCCTTTTATGCCTCTATGGCCAGGTACCCAGCACACTATGACCACTTGGTTGCCCATGTAAGCTGAGCATAACCAGCTGTAGAGTTCATTAAAAACTGGATTCTTGTGTTTTCGTAGACTCATTATAGCTTTAACGACGCTCAATGAGTCTGTGAACACAATTGCTTTGGTAACATTCATTAGCTTTATGTGTTTAATTGCCGACAGGATAGCGTATGCTTCCGCTGTAAAAATACTTGTATGCGGATTTAGTGCACCAGATGTGTAAAAAGACGGTCCCAGAGCTGCGTAAGCAACACCAGCAGGAGATTTGGAAGCGTCTGTGTAAAATTCTGCACACGAGTACTTCGCCTGAAGCTCGAGGAAGTGTGAACGTATATGAGTCTCAGGTGCGTGCTTGGAGATTTCTATGAAAGAGACATCGCACTCAATAGTCTGCCATTCCCAAGGTGGTGGAAGTCGACTGGGAGCAGTTAAGACATTCTCTTTAAGTAGTATGCCTGTTTCTTCAGCCAAGGCTTCTAGGCGCAGGCAGAAAGGAGTCCTCACGGACGGTCGGTTTTGATACAACCTGGCAGCCGATATGTCGCTTATAGTGGAATGACATGGGTGTTCTACATCTGCCTTTACCTTCAGGGAGTAAGTTAGACTTAAATACGCTCTTTGGAGATGCAGGGACCATTCATCCGACTCCACATACAGGCTTTCTACAGGGCTAGTCCTGAAGGCGCCTGTAGCAAGCCGAATACCCAGATGGTGAACGGGGTCTAACATCTTTAAAGCACTAGGTGTTGCAGAGTTATAAACTATGGCTCCGTAGTCAAGGCGTGAGCGTACAAGGCTTTTGTATAAGCTAAGGAGGCATCTCCTGTCGCTTCCCCATGATGTGCGTGACAAGAGCTTCAGCAGATTCATAGCCTTCAGGCATTTTGTTTTCAGGTACTTCAGGTGCGGGACAAAAGTTAACTTAGAGTCTAAGATGAGGCCTAGAAATTTATATTCATGACTCACAGATAGCCGTTCTCCATTAAGGTCAATAACGGGGTCTGGTTGCATACCTCTTTTGTTCGAAAAGAGGACGCACGTGCTTTTTTGTGGGTTTAGTCTAAATCCATTCTGGTCCGCCCACTTGGAAATCTTGTTGAGGCCAAGCTGCACCTGTCGCTCGCAGATTGCAAGATTACAAGATTTGTAACCGATTTGCACATCATCCACGTACACAGAATAAAACATTGTGCGTGGTATGACACTGTGGAGAGAATTCATTTTTACAACAAATAGAGTGCAACTCAGCACACCTCCTTGTGGTACACCAGTCTCTTGGGTAAATTGACGAGATAAGACGTTACCAACTCGAACACGGAATGTGCGGTTCGACAGATAACTTTGAATCACGTTCAGCAAGTTGCCTCGGACGCCCATTCCTGCCAAATCACGAAGGATACCAAAACGCCATGTGGTGTCATATGCTTTCTCCATGTCTAAGAAAACCGACAAGAAAAACTGTTTATGCACGAAGGCATCCCGAATATTTGTCTCGATGCGGACAAGGTGGTCTGTTGTGGATCTACCTTCCCTGAAACCGCACTGTAAGGGATCTAGTAATTTGTTACTTTCAAGAAAATGGATCAGGCGCCGGTTAGTCATTTTCTCAAAAAGTTTGCACAGGCAACTTGTTAGGGCTATAGGCCTGTAACTGCTAGCCGAAGTCGGGTCCTTGCCCTCTTTGAGAATAGGGATAATTATTGCCTCTTTCCAGGCAGCCGGGATATACCCACCACAGAATATGGAGTTAAAAAGCGACAGAAGTGTTTTGTGAGTTTCAGGGTGTAAGTGTTTGATCATGTCATAAGCTATTCTGTCTCTTCCTGGCGCTGTCTTATTACAGCAACTCAGTGACGCCTGAAATTCCGCCATGGTAAATGGGCAGGTTGTAAGGTTCATTATTTGCTATTTTCCGATCCAGGGGCAATCGCTCTGCTTGCCGCTGGTATCGTAGAAATGTATCTGTGTAATGGGCCGAGCTAGAAATGTACTCGAAATGGGCACCTAGAAAGTCAGCCTGGTCTTCGAGAGTGTTACCCTGACTGTTTACTAATGGCAGAGGATGAGTTTGCCGGCCGTTTAATTTGTTAACTCGGTTCCAGGCTTTTTTTCCGTCTGTGTAAGAGTTTATGCCTGATATGTATTTTTGCCAGCTTTCCTTTTTGGCAAGGCGGCGAGTTCTTCTACCCTCACTCTTTGTTTTCTTGAAGTTTATAAGGTTTTCTGCAGTTGGACAGTCACGAAGGCGGCCCCAAGCCTTATTTTGTTTTCTTCGTGCTTCCCTACAGTCGTCGTTCCACCAGGGAACTCGTCGTTTGGAATGCTTTTGTTGTGTTTCTGGGATACACATGGACGCTATATTCACAATAAATGCTGTAAAATATGCCACTGCGTCGTCAATGGTGAATGTACGAATGTCATCCCATGCTAGGCGGGTGAGCTCTGTGTATTGCTTCCAATCGGCAGAGTCAATTTTCCACTGGGGAACATGAGGATGGTTTTCCTCCCTTTTTGTTAATGTTAAAAAGATCGGGAAGTGGTCACTCCCATAGGGGTTTTTGATGACGCTCCACTCCAGATACGGCATGAGTGTACTTGATGATATGCTTAAATCTATAGATGAGTATGTATTGTGTGCCACGCTGTAAAATGTGGGCTCTTTTTTATTTAGCAAGCACGCATCTGTGGAGAAAAGAAAGTTTTCAATTAGGCGCCCTCTCGCGTCACAGCGAGAGTCACCCCACAGGCTGCTATGGGCATTTAGGTCTCCAACAACGATATATGGTTGGGGAAGTTCAGCGATGAAGCTTAAAAACTCTGATCTGGAAAGTTGATAATTCGGAGGGATGTAAAGGGAGCTTATAGTGACCAACTTCTGAAAAAGTACAGCTCGGACTGCGACTGCCTCAAGAGGTGTTCGGAGCGGTAACTGCTGACAAGCAACATCTTTGTTCACTATAATGGCCGACGCCACCCGATGAGGCGAGTGCGTCATCTCGATCTTTTCGAAACATGGCATATTTCCTAAGGAAGTTACATTGTGTTGGTTTTAGGTGTGTCTCCTGAACACACAGCACCTTTGGATTGTATTTGTGTAGTAGTTCTTTAATGTCATCAAGGTTGTGCAAAAGACCTCTCACATTCCAATGTAATATTTGTGTATCCATATTGTTTATGTTACTGTGCTGTGTGTCAAGAGGATTCAAGTTGGCTTACGAAGCCTTCCCAGGCCCCGTAATCCGTGGTTTGTTTGTCTTGGAGCGTTCGCGAGAATCGCGCCGCTCCCGAGGCTGCTAGCTGCGCCGTCTGACTTGGAGTTGTGTCCATCGACTCCTGGGAGCCGCTGGACTTCCGCTCATTCGAGCGGGGTAGTTTTGGGGTAGGCCTTGCCTCGAAAAGCAGGGCCTTGGACGCCACCAACCCAGAGGTTGATGGGCCCTCCTTCTGAAACAGCGCAGCGGCGCTGGCTGCTGTCGCCTGGGGGGCTGGTGGCACAGCCGTGGCCACACTTTTTGTGTGCCGGGCCGATGCCGGAGTCTGCTGCAGCGTTGCCCCCTTTCGCGCTGCACCAGCATACCCTGCGTCATGCAGGAAGGAAACACGTTTCCGCGCTTCTTGAAATGAGATGTTTTCTTTTACTTTAAGTGTCAGGATATCCTTTTCTTTTTTCCACGTGGGGCACGAACGAGAGTAGGCTGCGTGTCCACCGTCGCAGTTTGAACAGTGGAGCGTGGCACTACAGTTGTCAGAGTTGTGTTCGTATTCACCGCATTTTGCACAGGTCAGTCGGCCTCGGCAGCTTTGCGAGCCATGGCCGAATCTTTGGCACTTGAAACATCGTCGTGGGTTAGGGATGTAAGCTCGGATCCGTGTCTTTGTGTACCCTGTTTCGAGGGAATCTGGCAGTGTACTCGATGCAAAGGTTAGAATGAGGTGCTTGGTAGGGATTTCTTTGTTTTCACGCTTGATCTTTATTCTTTGGACTTTGATAACGTTCTGGTCCTTCCATCCCTCGAGAAGTTCTTCTTCGGTCAAATTTAGGAGATCATCATCTGATACGACTCCTCGGACTGTATTCATGGAGCGATGTGGAGTCACCGTGACGGGGACATCACCGAATGCCACAAGGTTCGACAGTTTGCCATGTTGTTGGATGTCACGAACCTCGAGTAGGAGGTCGCCACTCACCATCTTAGTAACTTTGTATCCAGGCCCTATTGTGTCAGTTAGACATTTAGCAACAATGAAAGGAGATAGTGTTCTCACGGTTTTTTCAGGATTTGGACAATGCACAACATGAAAACGAGGAAAAGTTTCTTTCTGCTGGACAAATAATTTCAAGGTTTCATCGGTGCGCCCTCTTTTAAAAAGAGGACGATCAGAAAGTGGGGGGAATGACGTTTTAGCAATAAAAATTATTTGATTTCGGCAGCTACGCCAGCCGCCCACCACCGAGCCCAACAAGGGGACGCTACGAGACCAGAAGGAGACGCAGACGCCAGCTGTACGTAGCTACTATAACCTAATATAAATATCCTAGGTTGGATAGAATACACCAGGTTAACCCTTGCTGCCTGCGAAGTCGGAAATAAGAGGAAGAGTGGAGGATACAGGAAAGACTACAAGTGAGAGAGAAAGACGAAGATCGGAGAGGGGGATAGGAAAAGGCAACTACCGATTTCCCCCGGGTGGGTCAGCCCGGGGGTGCCGTCTACGTGAAGCAGAGGCCAAAGGGGTGTGTCGCCTCCGCCGAGGGGCCATAAAGGTCCAAACACCCGGCATCGGCTCAACCCCCAGGATCCCCCTTTCCCCGGACACGGCTAAGCCACGCATGGTTAGGCGCGGGAGGGTCCGACCCCCATGTGCTCGGGTCCGTGGTGTCGCAACACACCAAACGCCTGCTTACGCAGACGCCCCTGCGGGGCAGACGCGACGAAATAGCGGCGGTACCTTACATTCATTCGATCGCGCACAGATTAAAAACACGGTAAACGTTGCAATCTGAAAGCCTTTTTCTTTCTTTTTTTCTTTCTCTTTTTTGTTTGCCCCGCCAAAAATGTGTGACGGTGCGTACGAAAAGTTAAACCACGTGCCACGGAAAAACGAGGCTATGGAAAACAACATCGAACGAAGTTCCTAAGTTGTACCGAATGGATTCTATTTTCTATTCCACATTCATGCAGCCGAAAATATGTTTGACAGACCGCCAGATATGTGAACGAAAGGTTAAGGGAGCCCGATTTTAATGATTCAAGGGCTACCAGCCGATATCTTGGGATTAACTGTCGTGATTCCAGTTACCGACCGCTGTGCGACAATTGTATTATATATAGAACGCAAAGGTCCGAGCCAAATAACGCGGGAGGTTATTGAAGCGGCCGAGAGAGAGAGAGAGAGAGAGCGATTCAACTCTTATTGATGCCAGCAATCACGGGGGCAGTCGCAGCCTCCATCTGCCCAGCAGACGGCTGAGATGCCCTGGGTCTCAGCGGCTGCCTCGGCCAACTGGACGGCCCAGACCTGGTCTCGCTGGTCTGAGCTGAGCAGCAGGGTCTCCCACTACTGCCAGTTTTGAATTCTTCAGCCCTCGAAAGCAGCCGCTTTCGAGCATTCCCACAGAATAGGTGGCAGATCCGCCCTACCCTTACATAATTTGCATTGATTGCTGTATTGCCGTGGGTGGAATCTGCTGCAGGCCGCTAGGTTAGGGTAATACATGTTTGCAGCAGGCGGCCGGCCATCGCCTGCATCCTGGCTAGCGCAGGATGAGCTGGTGGGTACCGGGCCCTTCCCAGCCGATAGTAATCGGTTATATCTTTGTAACTGACCATGCGGTGTCCTCTCGCTCCCGGCTGGGCCGGCTCACATGCTCGGCGAGTAAAGTCCTCGAGCTACGTTGCGGCGGAGACAGGAGTGCGCGAGCGCCCAAACAATCGGCCGAGATTGCGCACTTCGGGAGCATGTGCGTGAGCGTGCCATCTGTTTCCCTCAACCGAAAATAAATTGATTTTCTTACGCCCTGATTATAAAGGAAAATATTTTGTGCTTTTATTGTCGCGTTCCCGTTGTATTTTGTCTTTTTTTTTCTGGTTTGTCGGACACAGCACAAGGGTCATGTGACAAGGCTCGGCTTGGTAACGATGGACAATCTTATTTTACAGCGAAGCTTGTGAGGGCTAGGTTCCAGGAGATCGTGTCCGCGTGTAGAAAAGTCACATGACCTAGAGGGAGAGGAGATGAAAAGAAGAGATCAACCATGCGAGAATGTTGTGAGAGGGTGAAGATGAAAAGGAGAACGGGGAGGAGGGTTGTAGTAAGTCGCGCCGTTTAATACTCGCGCTGGAGGGGGAGAGCGTGAGGCGCGCCAACCAATCGCGGTGTACAAAAAAGTAGCTCAACGGAGGAGTGGGGTATGAGAGGATTTCGCGTTAGCGCTTGTATATACGGAGCTTCGGTCAAGGACTCTTGTTTGGTAACGTCGTAGAAAATCGTGAGGAACGCGCTAGGAACGCCGTCGCCCGTGGACGCCGAGCCAGTTCTTCCACAGCCGGGCATCGTATAGCCATCGTGTAAGTGCTTACAAAATACGCCATTCTGCTACTCGGAGTAGGCACCGAAGCCTCTTTCCCGAGTGCGTAGCGAAGGGGCCGGTTTACCATTTTCTAGCCAAATTCAACATAGCAAATCGCCAATATAGCTCAATCCCAGCATAGCAAATCTCACCACAGCGCCAGCTTCGCTGGACTTCCCTCTTCATAGGGTGGAAGGGCTCTGACTTTTTTATCACCTTTTTCTTGTATTTATTCCACGGATATGGGAATAAATCGCCAGTTGCAAGCGGTGATCTGTGTGTGTGTTCCTGTTCTTTTGTTTTAGATGATTCAATGTGCTTTTCCCTAGCAGATATTCCATTAAATTATTTTATTGGAATGGCGACTATATGCCACCGAGCGCATCTCACCAGGATAGAAACGAAGGAGTTAAAAGGTGTGGACGGGTGCTCGTGTGACATCAACATCAATTGTGTAACTAAAAATTGTTGGAATAAAACATATAAGAAAACTGAAGCATTAGGTTACCAATCGTCCGACACAGCAACAAAAACACTATATAAAAAATGTGCACTGTACATACTAGCACATCTAAAGCAGACAAAATTGATGTAACGTAATCGCTTTGAAATATGCAATTAGTTCGGTAGTAGGACTTCTGCTAAACCGTCGTAAAAAAATTAACAATTTCACAGAAGCACTGAGTTCTTATGTAAATTTCGTTAGCTTCGGATGCTTTAACAGAAACAGTTTAGAGAAATGCAAAAAGTGCGATATGTGTTTTTAGAGCAGAGTTACTGATTTGTAAGCTTAGTGCTTCTGATTTTCTTTTAGCCTCGCCGTTTTCAGCAATTTTCGCAAAACATTTGAAGTCCAAATTTGAGATCTCGCTTCCGACATTCGACAGAATTCAGCCTTTTTCGTGCAAATGCGGCAAATGACTTTCAAATCGGTTCAGCAGTTATCCCAAGAGAGCACCCTACTTCGTTTCATCTTAAAGTCTCTTTTTAATGAAGGGGGTCCCTCATAAGGCGGCCACCAGTATAGCGCTTGCACGCTCGCACGCACGCACGCGCACACACACACACACACACACACACACACACACATATATATATATATATATATATATATATATATATATATATTGCAGGATCCGGCAGCGAGACAGGTCAAACAGAAGAAGCCAGTAGGAAAAATACCACAGGATTTTACCGACGTTTCGGCCGGGCACCAGCCTTCACTCCGACCGAGGCCGGTCACCCCGAAACGTCAGTAACGTTCCGGGACATTTTACTACGTGCTGTTATTTTTTACCTATATATATATATATATATATATATATATATATATATATGTGTGTGTGTGTGTGTGTGTGTGTGTGTGTGTGTGTGTGTGTGTGTGTGTGTGTGTGTGTGTGTGTGTGTGTGTGTGTGTGTGTGTGTGTGTGTGTGTGTGTGTGTGTGCCGATTCAACGAAGCACTTAGAAGTTGGCATCCTGAAAACTTTGTTTCAACGATAACTTGGGAAAGGAATAAACATGTGTGATCCAGGGCAAATAAGTCTAGCTGCAACACAGAACATTAGTTGCCTTGCTTCACTGACAACCTCAGACACTATAACAACATATTTTATGGTTTCACACCCATTTACCTAGAAAAGTGCACAAAATGCATGCGTCTTTGGCATAACAGAGCACTCATAACGCACAACTTAACGAATGGAAATTTACTGGTAGCCAAAAGAAACAAAGCTGAGCCTTCACTAATTCACGAGCAGGTAGGTTCACGCTCAGGTGGATCTGGAACAGTATGCTGTGCCAAGAATCTTAGTCGAACAAGGGGCGCTATAACGTAAAATGATTCCAAACTGTTTTGATTCCAAACTCCTCACGTCAAATTTACGTAACCACCGACGCAAGCATCGGGCGGTGACCCGCAGCGTTGTCTGAACAACCCAATCAAACTCCCTCGTTTATACGAGGTCACCTTTGTTCGCTTTCAAAACCAATAACATTATCTACACTCAGCGGTTTTTCTTATCTAATTGGCTGACAAGAGGCGAGGAGCACGCTCTAGTAGAGAGGGTTTCCATGGGGCCGAGCCAACCCAGTGAAAATAGATAACCGCATGAAGAGGGTGGTGCCGGGTTCTCCTATTGCTCCGCCTGGCCTTACTTAGCTTGCGGTGGTTGGTCGAAAATCGCGGCGGCGTGCAACGGAAGGATAAGAATGCCGCTAAAACGAATCCTCAGCAAGGAAGAGTTGGTAGAGCGATGTCGTATGCATTCCGAAAGGGCTCGATAACGTTTTACTGCCGTGCAAAAATGTTTATCATGCGCAAATAAATGCATGCTCACCGGCAGGTGCGAGTAGCGAGGCCCTGAGCGATCGGCGGGCAACCATGTTCTATTCCTTTCGGAGCGGGGCAGTCTGTGGCTATTCACAAAAATTTTCTGTTTTGTTCGGCATATTAATGCATTTTTTTTTGCGTACACGTCACTTTGACGTGGTGAGTTGTCGTGGTTTTGTGAGGTCGCGTGACATACAGGCGGAGTGGGCGTAGCCAGAAAACATTGGAGCAATAGCAGAGGGCTAATGGTGAAAAGACGTCGAATCAGGAATGATTATTTTTCATTTGCGCGGTTTAATCATGCATAATCAGTGTGTACACGTTATATCAGATGGGGCGCTATCACGGTTTTCGTGACGTCGCGTGACAGACAGGTGAAGTTGGGAGTGGCCCGAAAACGTTTTGACCAATCGTGGAGGCTGATTGCAGAAATTGGAATCAAAATAGTTTGGAATCATTTAACGTTATAGCGCCCAAGGATGGTGACCGTCATGTGCAGTGCCTCGGGGAAATGCATGCAGCAGTACGACAATACCTGTTTTTGTGCCTTTGCTCATGCCACATCAACCGATTAATCTCGATTAAATCAATAATCGAAAAATTGGAGAGTAAGAATTGCTCCACAGATAGTACTACTGGTAATAAAATCAACTCCAGCGCTTCTCGAATGAATGCCGCAGTGCTACAGTTGACCTGCCGAGAGTGGCCTAGCCCCTCCTTAAAAAATGAAGGGGGGGGGGGGCGGGCCCCCTGAGCCCTTCCTGACTTTAAGCACTGCCTGCAGACATATTTAATTTTTCGTGGGGGGTTCGCAAATTAGGTATACTGAAATCACATCAAATTCAGTATATTTCATTAAGGAAATCAGAGTTGGTCGCGAAGTAAAGCTTCTCCTTGACACCTACTCCCGTTAACTTTGCCTTACGTGATGTGCACCTTGCCATATTCTCTCGGGCGCGACCAGAAACCGAGCGATCACCTGCCGGCTTCTTCGGTCCGTGTGCGCCGGTCCGTAGGCTGGCAAATTTATCACTGGCGTGACGCTCGCCTTACTGTGACTCTTTCAGCTAGAGTACACTCTACTTTCAGCGTACCTTGTCGAGTTATGGCCACCGGTTCCGTATGCGCTGTTGACATTGTGAATAGCGGGGCTGCAGGAGCGTCCACGTCCACGTCAACGAAACACCTCGAGCAGTCTTTCCAATACGGGGTCCGACCCAAATGGCTGCAAGTCGCCAACGGGAGGAGTCGATTGCGCTGCGAGTAAAAAACAGCAGCTGTCCTACATAACGATATTTCAGGCGACTGGCGTTGTCGACTTCTCTCTCACGCTTCCGCTTGGCTTCGCAGCTGCCGCTGTATGCGACAAATCCATCGACGCTTTTATCGGTGCCCTGGTACCTGAGTCACATTTTATCGTTGCCCTGGTGCCTGAGTCACATCCGATTTTAGCTAAATTGGGCTGGTTGGCGCACAAGCGACTTATACCTCTGTTACGTGGAGAAAATTTATTGTCAGTTTCTATTTAATGCCATTCGCATTTAATGACTTTAGTTGGCTGCTACACAGCGACATCTAATGTTATTATAGGAAAACGACTTGGTCGTTGAACTCACTCGAGTGTGTTTCTGTACCGAATGAATGCTCTCGCCGAACAGTGGCAGCGAACAAATAAAACAATAAAAATCAGACAATGAATTATGGCAAATGTTATGTTCCCATTTCACGCTGTTTCGTTATTTATTAGAAAAATACGTTCGACTCATTCATTACCCTCGTGGCACTCTGCCATGTCGGCCACATTATGTTGCTGCAAATTACTAGGATTCCGAGGTGTCTCCCTTCTTCCCCCGACTTAATATGTGCAACTCTCGCTTGAATACTAACAAAATCTATTATAAGATTTCCGGAAGAATACTATCAAGCCAAGACAATTTTTATTAAAAATGTGCACATTTAAGAACGTTTTTTTTAGCCTCTAGTGCTGTCGGTGCCTTATAGTCCACCACAAATCACAATTACCATTGTGTGCTAACATCTCCCGTGTAGCAGTGCGCAGTACCTTATGTCAATTGATGTATCAAATGTCATTCGATACTCACAGATGTATGAGATGTGTTGAGATACAAATGGTCTTGCCGTGTAACTGGAGTAAGAAGCCATGCTGCGCCAGTCACAACACCTTGGAATATCCGTAGTAAAAGTAGCAAAATTTGCGTTGCTCTAGAAATCAAAAAGGCAATGTTGCCTGAAATCTTGAGAATGTCTGCGAGGCGCAGAAGTGGGCCATCTAATAATAATTTAGTTAGTTAAATTGGATTTATTGGCGCAAAAGCGGCTACGGCTATGCTGCGCCAGACACAGGGTGATAAAATTTCCTTCGTAAATGGAGAATACACTGTAGTAATTATAGCTTACTTAAAAACCTTGTTTCGTCAAGGAAACTTATCACGTCAGTCAGAGACACCAGTGTATCATCTCCTAACAGCAACATCGGGTGAAGTGGAGTGTTTGACTTATACAATACTCGGAAGTATTTTTTCCTAAGCATTGGTGTAAAATTCCGTGTAAGTGTCGTACGTGTCCTGCACTGTGCGGAATTCCTGTAGTATAAATTCCCGAGGCATATCTTGTTTTTTAGATGCGTTAATGAAAAATCTAGAAATTTTGTGAAATCGTTCCAAGGTGCTAATCTGGTTGGTCTTTGCATGACAGAAAGCGTTTCAGTAGGAACATTGTAGTTAAGGACTTTTTCTTCAAATCTAAGTATGAGTGGCTTTATAGCATTTGGCTTGTTCGTGTAGTGTAGCCGTTTCTCGCAGTGTGTGATGATGTTATGGCAAATATGTGGTCTGGCGATGAGCGAACTCTTAGAACGTATGTCAACATGAGTTGCGTTCTTCTGTGGTCTAAAGACGGCTCGTTGCTCTCGGAATACAAACTGGGAATGGGTGAGGTCCTATAGGCACCGGTTGCTAAGCGTAGTCCTTTATTATGAACGGGATCTAACCGCTTAAGGTAGGATTGTCTGGCTGAACCATATGTTATGCACCCGTAGTCCAATTTGCTGCGTACCAAAGAACGATAAATATGAAGGAGGCATTTGCGGTCAGAGCCCCAGCGCTTCAGGGACAGGACTTTCAGGACATTAAGTGCTTTATTGAACACATGAACAACCTAAAGGTTGTTCATGTGTGAGATAAAATTTAGCTTTTTATCGAATATGACCCCCAAGAACTTCTGTTCTTGTTTAACTGGCAGTACTATTCCATTTAGGGTTAAGATGGGGTCAGGTTGCAAGCCCCTCTTCTGAGAAAACACCACAGCAACAGTTTTTTCGGACGAGAAATGGAAGCCGTTTTTGTTAGCCCATATTGTCAATTTGTTTAGGGTGATTTGAATCTGCCGTTCACACGTTGTCATGTTAGATGCGCGGAAAGCAATCTGGAGGTCATCAACGTAAAGACAGTGCATAAGGGTGGATGGTATGACTTTGTTAACCGAGTTCATTTTGACAACAAACAGTGTTGTACTTAAAACACAGCCCTGAGGCACACCGTTTTCTTGGGTGAATACGCGTGACAGAACCCTACCAAGACGCACCTGAAATGTTCGATCAGACATAAAATCAGACAGGCACTTCAGCATTCTGCCCCGAATCACTAAGTCTGCCAAGTCCCTCAAAATACCGTATCTCCATGTGGTATCGTATGGCTTCTCCAAGTAGAAAAAGACAGCTAGGCAGTGTTGTTTGTGTAGAAAAGCATTGCGTATTTCATGTTCAAGTCGGACTAGGTGATCAGTTGTAGAGCAACCCTTTTTGTAACCACATTGATGTATGTTTAAGGACTTTTCTATTTCGAGGATGAAAGTTAGCCTGGTGTTTACAACACATTCGTATGATTTTGCCAAGCAGCTGGTGAGAGCAATGGGGCGGTAACTGCTGGGGGATGTTGGTGGTTTTCCAGATTTTAGAAAAGGTATGATTACGGCATTTTTCCATGTTTTCGGCATTTCTCCTGTTTCCCAAATCTTGTTAAAGAATTTTAGTAGTGCTTTGATAGACGTTTGTGACAAGTGGGCAAGCATGGTGTAATGAATACGGTCCATACCAACTGCGGTTTTCTTTCCAGCAGAAAGTACACTATTTAATTCTGGGAGTGTGAGGGGACATTGTATGGCTCATCAGATGCACATGTTGTTGGTAATCTTTGTTTTTCAGCAGAGTTTTTGTATGTTAAAAATGTGTCCGTGTAGTTGGCTGAACTTGAAACCTTGTAGAAGTGTTCCCCCAGAATGTTTGCTTGTTCGTTGAGCGTTGTTTGTGTACCAGGATTTGAGAGTAAAGGAATTGTGTAGGACGAGTAATCCCCTTTGAATTTTTTTACCTGTTCCCACATGCGTTTGGAGGAGACTGAACTGTTAATTGAGGAGACTTATTTCTGCCAAGACTCTTTTTTGGCTTGTCTACAGATGTATCGTGCATGGGCTTTTTTCTGTTTGAAGTTAATAAGGTTTTTACATATTGGGTACCTACGAAAATTGCCCCAGGCCTTATTCTGTTCTTTTTTTGCTTGGGTACATTCCTCTGTCCACCACGGGTTTAGTTTCTTCCGATGATGTCCAGTAGATTGGGGTATGGCTCTTTCAGCTGCCGTGATTATGCAACGCGTAAATCTATCATTAATTTCATCGACACCTAGATCGGCTAAAAAGTGTTCTAATTTGGCAGTTTGTGTGAAAAGCGTCCAGTCTGCCAGTTGTAGTTTCCAACGACGCGGCCTGCAGGTGATGATGGGTAAAGTCGATGACATGATGATGATTATTATGGTTTATTGGCGCAAGGGCCAGATGTGGCCAAAGAGCGCCAAGACGATGGTAATGACTTGTTAGTGGTACATGAATAGTGAATTACATGAACATTAGATGTGGCATGGCTGTAAAGGGGTTTAAAAACAGTCGCTGTAAAGTGCGTAAAATCTATACGTAATAAGATTATGGCAATGACTAATTATGTGTACTATGGGCATGAACAATGCATTGCGAAGGAATGATACGACTTGCAAAATATTAAAGATGCGAGGATTGGCCAGAAGCACAAGTGGCTAAACAGAACCCTTGTAACACAAGGGCCTGGAGGCATGTGCTATAAAAAACTATCGCAGCAACATCCTCTGGAGAGAGGATGCGCTACGAACTTATTGGGGTAATAACATGTAGCACAACATCTTTCAAGAAAGCAAGGACTGCGTTGGTGCTAAAAAGCGGTTCTTTACCGAGAAACATAGCGGGATGGAGAGGGACACAATAACGATATGCTAGCGGGAAATGCTTCTTTCTTTCTCTTTCGGCTACCCGACACTCCAGGAGGACGTGGAGGACGGTGAGCCTCTCGCCACATCTACCACAGGTTCGAGGATCATTTCCATTCAATAGAAAATTGTGAGTACCATATGTGTGTCCTATTCTGAGACGACAAAATAGGACATCACTTCGTCGTGTTTTTGTTGTACAGGGCCAGAACCCTAACTGTGGCTTATCAAGTGGAGCTTATTATTTGCTTCGGTGTCCCACAAGCGTTGCCAGTGGCTTCGCAGTTTGTTTCGTAGGAAAGGCTTCAGATCTGTAGCAGGGAGAGCAGCGGGAAGACCAATACTTTGCGATGCTGTTGATTTGGCGATTTCGTCGGCAAGCACATTACCCTCGATTCCACTATGGCCGGGAACCCAGCATATTATTACATGTCTATTAGATTGGTAAATGTAACACAAGAGTGAGTAAAGCTCAATAAAAACAGGATTTTTATGCTTTAAATTTGTAAAGATGTTAGCGCTTTTACAAGACTTAACGAGTCTGTGAATATTATTGCTTTTTCTAGTTTTAATTTCTTTATATGTTTCACCGCAGACAGTACTGCGTATGCTTCTGCTGTGAAGATACTTGTTAGGGGGTTCAATACATCAGATTTAGAAAAAGAGGGGCCAACAGCCGCGTAAGATACGCCAGCATGGGACTTAGATGCGTCGGTGTAGAACTCCGAGCACGAGTACTTCAATTGAAGTTCGCGGAAATGCATTGTAATTTCGAGCTCGGGAGCGTACTTTGTGACCTTTACAAAGGATAAATCACAATCTATCACCTGCCACTCCCAGGGATGTGACAGCTTAGCAGGAGGCATTAGGCGATGTTCTACAAGTGGGACATCCATCTCCTCGCTAAGTTCTCTTACACGCAGTGAGAAAGGCCGCCTCATAGAGGGTCGATTATAGAAAAGCGTTGCACACTTCAAATCATTTACGGTTACAGAACAAGGATGTTCCCGATTGGAGTGCACTTTGAGAAAATAGGTGAAGCTGATGTATGTTCTCTGGGGATGGAGTGACCACTCATTGGATTCTACGTATAGGCTTTCAACGGGGCTTGTTCTGAATGCGCCAGTGGTCAGGCGGATAACTAGATGGTGGACAGGATCTAACATTTTTAGTGCGCTCGGGGCAGCAGAGTGATATACCACGGCGCCATAATCCAATCGTGACCTAATGAGGCTCTTGTGAAGATTCATTAAACACTTCCTGTCACTGCCCCAGGATGTGTGAGATAAAATTCTCAGTAAGTTCATTGTTTTTAGGCATTTCGTCTTGAGGTGTTTAATGTGGTGGATGAAAGTAAGCTTAGAGTCAAGTATGATGCCTAAAAGCTTGTGTTCTTTGTTCATGGGTATTTGTTGTCCATACATTTCGATGGTGGGATCTGCAACGAGACCTTTCTTCCTGGTGAAAAGAACACAAGAGCTTTTGTGGGGGTTTACTTTGAACCCGTTTTCGTCTGCCCACTTAGACACTTTGTTCAACCCCTGCTGTACCTGTCTCTCGCACACTGCAAGGTTACAGGACTTGAAGCCTATTTCTATATCGTCCACGTAGATGGAATAAAAAATAGCTGGTGGCAACGAAGCACGAAGCGTGTTCATTTGGACGATAAAGTGCGTGCAACTGAGCACGCCTCCCTGGGGTACACCAGTTTCCTGTACAAATGGACGCGACAGTGCATTGCCTATTTTAACCCGAAATGTGCGGTTGTGTAGGTAGCTTTCAATAATGTTTAACATATTGCCGCGAATGCCAATTGCCGACAGATCGCGCAAGATTCCATAACGCCAGGTTGTATCATACGCCTTTTCCATATCTAGAAACACGGATAAGAAATATTGTTTATGCATGAAGGCATCACGAATGTTTGCTTCGATGCGCACGAGATGGTCGGTTGTAGACCGTCCTTCTCTGAAGCCGCATTGATATGGATCAAGAATTTTGTTTGACTCAAGGAAGTGTAAAAGGCGACGGTTTATCATTTTTTCAAAAAGTTTGCAAATACAACTTGTGAGGGCTATTGGGCGGTAACTTGTTACTAACGTGGGATCTTAATAATAATAATAATAATAATAATATGTGGTTTTTATTGGCGCAAGGGCCAGATATGGCCAAAGAGCGCCATGACAAATGGTGATAGTTTTTCTTTGCACTATAAATAGAGTGGTCTATGAGTTAAATGGTTGATGTAACGTGACTGTAAAAGGGCCTAAAAGAAAGACGCTGTAAATTGCGTAAAATATATTGGTATTAAAATAATGACAATGACTAATGATTAGAGTTATGACTATAACAATTCCGTTACGAATTAATGATGTACTAAAGCGAATACAATAGCACTAGTGCCTCAGGAGGTTCCTTGAAAACAAGGGCTGTGAGGCACGTGCTGTAAACACTTTTTCTACTGCAGCTGCAACCTGCAAAACGAGGTTGCGCTACAGATACCCTGGCCAGATGATTTCTAAAGTGTTTACGTCTGCTAAAAATTTTAAGACTGTGCTAAAATCAAAAAGCGGCTCATGGTTAAGAAAGAATGCTGGGTGAAGAGGGATTTGCTGACGATAGGCGAGATAAAAGTACTTTTTACGCTGGGCTTCTATTTCAAGACACTCTACAAGAACATGGACAACTGTAAGAATGTCGCCACACCTATCACACTTTGGAGGATCACTTCCAGAAACGAGGTAAGAGTGTGTGCCATAGGTATGACCTATTTTTAACCTGCAGAGAAGCACTTCTTTGTGTCTTGCCGTTTTCTCTGTCATCCATTTCCCTATTCTGGGTTTGATCATATGTAGCTTGTTTGAAACTTCGCTGTCCCACTGCCTTTGCCAAAATCTCCGCAACTGATGGCGCAAGAAAGGCTTCAGGTCTGTGTAAGGGATAGCTATGTTTTTATCTGTATGTTTAAAAACTACTGACGTGGCACTTTCGTCTGCAGCTACATTGCCTTTTATACCTCTATGGCCAGGTACCCAGCACACTATGACCACTTGGTTGCCCATGTAAGCTGAGCATAACCAGCTGTAGAGTTCATTAAAAACTGAATTCTTGTGTTTTCGTAGACTCATTATAGCTTTAACGACGCTCAATGAGTCTGTGAACACAATTGCTTTGGTAACATTCATTAGCTTTATGTGTTTAATTGCCGAGAGGATAGCGTATGCTTCCGCTGTAAAAATACTTGTATGCGGATTTAGTGCACCAGATGTGTAAAAAGACGGTCCCAGAGCTGCGTAAGCAACACCAGCAGGAGATTTGGAAGCGTCTGTGTAAAATTCTGCACACGAGTACTTCGCCTGAAGCTCGAGGAAGTGTGAACGTATATGCGTCTCAGGTGCGTGCTTGGATATTTCTATGAAAGAGACATCGCACTCAATAGTCTGCCATTCCCAAGGTGGTGGAAGTCGACTGGGAGCAGTTAAGACATTCTCTTGAAGTAGTATGCCTGTTTCTTCAGCCGACGCTTCTAGGCGCAGGGAGAAAGGAGTCCTCACGGACGGTCGCTTTTGATACAACCTGGCAGCCGATATGTCGCTTATAGTGGAATGACATGGGTGTTCTACATCTGCATTTACCTTCAGGGAGTAAGTTAGACTTAAATACGCTCTTTGGAGATGCAGGGACCATTCATCCGACTCCACATACAGGCTTTCTACAGGGCTAGTCCTGAAGGCGCCTGTAGCAAGCCGAATACCCAGATGGTGAACGGGGTCTAACATCTTTAAAGCACTAGGTGTTGCAGAGTTATAAACTATGGCTCCGTAGTCAAGGCCTGAGCGTACAAGGCTTTTGTATAAGCTAAGGAGGCATCTCCTGTCGCTTCCCCATGATGTGCGTGACAAGAGCTTCAGCAGATTCATAGCCTTCAGGCATTTTGTTTTCAGGTACTTCAGGTGCGGGACAAAAGTTAACTTAGAGTCTAAGATGAGGCCTAGAAATTTATATTCATGACTCACAGATAGCCGTTCTTCATTAAGGTCAATAACGGGGTCTGGTTGCTTACCTCTTTTGTTCGAGAAGAGGACGCACGTGCTTTTTTGTGGGTTTAGTCTAAATCCATTCTGGTCCGCCCACTTGGAAATCTTGTTGAGGCCAAGCTGCACCTGTCGCTCGCAGATAGCAAGATTACAAGATTTGTAACCGATTTGCACATCATCCACGTACACAGAATAAAACATTGTGCGTGGTATGACACTGTGCAGAGAATTCATTTTTACAACAAATAGAGTGCAACTCAGCACACCTCCTTGTGGTACACCAGTCTCTTGGGTAAATTGACGAGATAAGGCGTTACCAACTCGAACACGGAATGTGCGGTTCGACAGATAACTTTGAATCACGTTCAGCAAGTTGCCTCGGACGCCCATTCCTGCCAAATCACGAAGGATACCAAAACGCCATGTGGTGTCATATGCTTTCTCCATGTCTAAGAAAACCGACAAGAAAAACTGTTTATGCACGAAGGCATCCCGAATATTTGTCTCGATGCGGACAAGGTGGTCTGTTGTGGATCTACCTTCCCTGAAACCGCACTGTAAGGGATCTAGTATTTTGTTACTTTCAAGAAAATGGATCAGGCGCCGGTTAGTCATTTTCTAAAAAAGTTTGCACAGGCAACTTGTTAGGGCTATAGGCCTGTAACTGCTAGCCGAAGTCGGGTCCTTGCCCTCTTTGAGAATAGGGATAATTATTGCCTCTTTCCAGGCAGCCGGGATATACCCACCACAGAATATGGAGTTAAAAAGCGACAGAAGTGTTTTGTGAGTTTCAGGGTGTAAGTGTTTGATCATGTCATAAGCTATTCTGTCTCTTCCTGGCGCTGTCTTATTACAGCAACTCAGTGACGCCTGAAATTCCGCCATGGTAAATGGGCGGTTGTAAGGTTCATTATTTGTTATTTTCCGATCCAGGGGCAATCGCTCTGCTTGCCGCTGGTATCGTAGAAATGTATCTGTGTAATGGGCCGAGCTAGAAATGTACTCGAAGTGGGCACCTAGAAAATCAGCCAGGTCTTCGAGAGAGTTACCCTGACTGTTTACTAATGGCAGAGGATGAGTTTGCCGGCCGTTTAATTTGCTAACTCGGTTCCAGGCTTTTTTTTCCGTCTGTGTAAGAGTTTATGCCTGATATGTATTTTTGCCAGCTTTCCTTTTTGGCAAGGCGGCGAGTTCTTCTACCCTCACTCTTTGTTTTCTTGAAGTTTATAAGAGTTTCTGCAGTTGGAGAGTCACGAAGGCGGCCCCAAGCCTTATTTTGTTTTCTTCGTGCTTCCCTACAGTCATCGTTCCACCAGGGAACTCGTCGTTTGGAATGCTTTTGTTGTGTTTCTGGGATACACATGGACGCTATATTCACAATAAATGCTGTAAAATATGCCACTGCGTCGTCAATGGTAAATGTACGGATGTCATCCCATGCTAGGCGGGTGAGCTCTGTGAATTGCTTCCAATCGGCAGAGTCAATTTTCCACTGGGGAACATGAGGATAGTTTTCCTCCCTTTTTGTTAATGTTAAAAAGATCGGGAAGTGGTCACTCCCATAGGGGTTTTTGATGACGTTCCACTCCAGATACGGCATGAGTGTACTTGATGATATGCTTAAATCTATAGATGAGTATGTATTGTGTGCCACGCTCTAAAATGTGGGCTCTTTTTTATTTAGCAAGCACGCATCTGTGGAGAAAAGAAAGTTTTCAATTAGCCGCCCTCTCGCGTCACAGCGAGAGTCACCCCACAGGCTGCTATGGGCATTTAGGTCTCCAACAACGATATATGGTTGGGGAAGGTCAGCGATGAAGCTTAAAAACTCTGATCTGGAAAGTTGATAATTCGGAGGGATGTAAAGGGAGCTTATAGTGACCAACTTCTGAAAAAGTACAGCTCGGACTGCGACTGCCTCAAGAGGGGTTCGGAGCGGTAACTGCTGACAAGCAACATCTTTGTTCACTATAATGGCGACGCCACCCGATGAGGCGAGTGCGTCATCTCGATCTTTTCGAAACATGGCATATTTCCTAAGGAAGTTACATTGTGTTGGTTTTAGGTGTGTCTCCTGAACACACAGCACCTTTGGATAGTATTTGTGTAGTAGTTCTTTAATGTCATCAAGGTTGTGCAAAAGACCTCTCACATTCCAATGTAATATTTGTGTATCCATATTGTTTATGTTATTGTGCTGTGTGTCAAGAGGATTCAAGTTGGCTTAGTTGGCTTACGAAGCCTTCCCAGGCCCCGTAATCCGTGGTTTGTTTGTCTTGGAGCGTTCGCGAGAATCGCGCCGCTCCCGAGGTGCTAGCTGCGCCGTCTGACTTGGAGTTGTGTCCATCGACTCCTGGGAGGCGCTGGACTTCCGCTCATTCGAGCGGGGTTGTTTTGGGTTAGGCCTTGCCTCGAAAAGCAGGGCCTTGGACGCCACCAACCAAGAGGTTGATGGGCCCTCCTTCTGAAACGGCGCAGCGGCGCTGGCTGCTGTCGCCTGGGGGGCTGGTGGCACAGCCGTGGCCACACTTTTTGTGTGCCGGGCCGATGCCGGAGTCTGCTGCAGCGTTGCTCCCTTTCGCGCTGCACCAGCATACCCTGCGTCATGCAGGAAGGAAACACGTTTCCGCGCTTCTTGAAATGAGAAGTTTTCTTTTACTTTAAGTGTGAGGATATCCTTTTTTTTGTCCACGTGGGGCACGAACGAGAGTAGGCTGCGTGTCCACCGTCGCAGTTTGAACAGTGGAGCGTGGCACTACAGTTGTCAGAGTTGTGTTCGTATTCACCGCATTTTGCACAGGTCAGTCGGCGTCGGCAGCTTTGCGAGCCATGGCCGAATCTTTGGCACTTGAAACATCGTCGTGGGTTAGGGATGTAAGCTTGGATCTGTGTCTTTGTGTACCCTGTTTCGAGGGAATCTGGCAGTGTACTCGATGCAAAGGTTAGAATGAGGTGCTTGGTAGGGATTTCTTTGTTTTCACGCTTGATCTTTATTCTTTGGACTTTGATAACGTTCTGGTCCTTCCATCCCTCGAGAAGTTCTTCGGTCAAATTTAGGAGATCATCACCTGATACGACTCCTCGGACTGTATTCATGGAGCGATGTGGAGTCACCGTGACGGGGACATCACCGAATGCCACAAGGTTCGACAGTTTGCCATGTTGTTGGATGTCACGAACCTCGAATAGGAGGTCGCCACTCACCATCTTAGTAACTTTGTATCCAGGCCCTATTATGTCAGTTAGACATTTAGCAACAATGAAAGGAGATAGTTTTCTCACGGTTTTTTCAGTATTTGGACAATGCACAACATGAAAACGAGGGAAAGTTTCTTTCTGCTGGACAAATAATTTCAAGGTTTCATCGGTGCGCCCTCTTTTAAAAAGAGTACGATTAGAAAGTTGGGGGAATGACGTTTTAGCCATAAAAATTATTTGATTTCGGCAGCTATGCCAGCCGCCCACCACCGAGCCCAACAAGGGGACGCTACGAGAGCAGAAGGAGACGCAGACGCCAGCTGTACGTAGCTACTATAACCTAATATAAATATCCTAGGTTGGATAGAATACACCAGGTCAACCCTTGCTGCCTGCGAAGTCGGAAATAAGAGGAAGAGAGGAGGATACAGGAAAGACTAGAAGTGAGAGAGAAAGACGAAGATCGGAGAGGGGGATAGGAAAAGGCAACTACCGATTTCCCGCGGGTGGGTCAGTCCGGGGGTGCCGTCTACGTGAAGCAGAGGCCAAAGGGGTGTGTTGCCTCCCCCGAGGGGCCATAAAGGTCCAAACACCCGGCATCGGCTCAACCCCCAGGATCCCCTTTTCCCCGGACACGGCTAAGCCACGCACGGTTAGGCGCGGGAGGGTCCAACCCCCGTGTGCTCGGGTCCGTGGTGTCGCAACACACCAAACGCCTGCTGACGCAGACGCCCCTGCAGGTAAAGTGGATGACAGTTTAATTATGACAGGTAGGTGGTCACTGCTGTATGCATTGTCCAACACTTCCCAGTTAAAATCAATAAAGAGAGAAGGTGAACATAAAGCTAAATCGAGACAGCTAAAATTACGTGATGTAGGTGAAAAGTAAGTAGGCGCTCCTGAGTTTAAAAGACAGATGTTGTTAGATAGAATAAAATCTTCTATGAGTTGTCCTCTTTGGTCAGTCTTGTCACTTCCCCAAAGAGTACAATGAGCATTAAAATCACCTACAAGTATAAACGGGTCTGGTAGCTGTTCGATGAGCTTTCCAAGTTCTTTAAGATGTACAGTTTCGTGGGGTGGGATGTATATGGAACAAACTGTTAAAATTTTAAAAGAAAGGATAGTCACGGCAACCGCTTCGAATGGAGTGTTGAGTTTAATTTCTCTGGTGGGAGTGCCGCCTTTCACGACAACGGCAACTCCTCCACACAGTCGGCTAGTGTTTGCCCGGTCTTTTCGAAAGACAGAAAAGCCTTTCAAAATATTCTGGTTTGGGGGGCCTAGATTTCTTTCTTGTAAACAAAAGGCAACTGGGGAAAAACTGTTTATGATGTCTTTTATGTCACCTAGGTTATGGAGTAGACCTCTGCAGGTACACTGTATAATAAAAGCCATGATGGAACAGAAATGAGAATGCTTAAATGATAATTGGTTCTGAAATACAAATTATAGGTGACAGAAGTTTTAAATGTGGACAGTGGATTTGAACGGTAACCCTTATGCTACCTGTCCTTTTTCGGAGCAGTTACTGGGAGTTTATCCCTCTTTGTGCGCTCGAGAGAGCGTTGGTCCTTCGGTGTCAATGACAATGGTGTTTTGGTATCGACCTCCATTGCAGAAGCACTGGAGCACCGAAGGGTTGACGCTGAGGCACGTGCCTCAGGCCTTGATTGACGAGTTGTTTTAAGGCCCTGCGAGACCGGGATCTCCGGAGCCTTTGAAAGCGATGGGGCAGCACTGGCTGCCGCCACCACGGGGGCTGGAGGAGCCACCGCAGGGCTACTGCTAGTAGACCCTGTAGGCTCCCGGGGCCTATGTGGCGCTGCCCCCTGATGCACCACATTGGCATAGCTTAGTTTTGGTAAAAGTGATAGGCGTTTTCTAGCTTCATAGAACGATATTTTTTTCTTTGACTGTGATTGCAATGACTTCTTTTTCTTTTTTCCAGACGGGACATGACCGTGAGTAAGCAGGGTGATCACCTTTGCAGTTTGTGCACTGTGGAGAAGAATTGCATTTGTCGGATTCATGATCGTTGGAGCTGCATTTTGCACATGTTGCTTTGCCTCTGCAAGAAGGAGAAGTATGGCCAAACCTTTGGCACTTAAAACAACGTCTGGGATTGGGAATATACGGCCTGACATTGACCTTGACGTAGCCCGCCTCAAGGGAACTGGGCAGCGTGCTGGTGGCAAATGTGAGAATGACATGCTTCGTAGGGATTTCTTGATTGTTTCGTCGAAGGACGATTCTCTGGACTTTTGTGACGCCTTGCTCCTGGAAACCCTCAAGGAGTTCCTCATCACTCAAATTCATGAAGTCTTCCTCAGAGATCACGCCCCGGCTCGTGTTTAGTGAGCGATGGGGTGAAATCGTTACTGCTACATCACCGATACTGGTGACATCCAAAAGCTTTACTACTTGTTTTTCTTTCAGTTCAAGGAGTATATCTCCACTAGACATCTTTGAAGCCTTGTAGGTTGGTCCGAGTTTTTGTGTCAGAATCTTTGCCATCAAAAATGGGGAAAGCTTCCTCGCGGAAGTGTTTCCTACACTGTGGATCACACAGTACTTTAGAAATGTTGGGACATTGCTTCTGAATGTAAATTCAAATGATGCATCGGTGCGCCCTCTTTTATGACGGCGATCTGTTAAGGGAGGGAATGATGATTCCATAAAGTTTCTTGGATATTCGGCGGCGGTGGTAGCCACCCACCTCCGAGCCCAACAAGGGGACGCGTCAGGTATGGAGAAACCTGCCGGCGCCAGCTATACACCGCCACTATAAGCTAATATATATATATATACCCAAGGTAGGATATAATACACAGGGTTAACCCTTGCCGCCAGGAAATATGGAAGTAAATAGAAGAGACGAGGAGACAGGAAAGATTAAAAGTGAGAGAGAAAGACAAAGATTGGAGAGAAGGATAGGAAAAGGCAACTACCGATTTCCCCCGGGTGGGTCAGTCCGGGGTGCCGTCTACGTGAAGCGGAGGCCAAAGAGGCGTGTTGCCTCCGCCGGGGGGCCATAACGGTCCAGACACCCGGCATCGGCTAACCCCGAGGATCCTCTTTTCCCCGGACACGGCTAAGCCGCGCAAGGCTACACGCGGGAGGGTCCGACCCCCGTGTGCTCGGGTCCGTGGTGTCGCTGAAGAGCTCGGAGGCTGTCCTAATCGGTAATATTGTTTTACTTAATATAGGTATTAGGTATTACGGTGCTGCGTGCACTTTGCGATGCGCACCTATCTGACTCGTTACTGGGTATGCCAAAGTGACGGCACATTTTTCGTGGCACTGCCGTCGCCTAAGCGGAACCATCAACGCAGATCATCGAGTGTTTTGCTTCCGAAGTGGACACAGACGACGGTTCGCTCAGAGACATGGATGTAAATTCTGAGTTTATGGACGACCAAAAGAACGCACTACAGGAACTCTTGAACTAATTCCGCGCGTGCTTCGCTCGGTCTACTAAGGTGGGCCAAACGCCAATACGAAGCAAC
>NC_051157.2:82423799-82445249 GCF_013339745.2 Dermacentor silvarum
AGGCGGAGGCTGCGCCGGTTTGTGCGCAGTGTGTCGCCACATCTCCCCCCCACCCCCCCCCCCCCCACCCCCCGCCGAGTGTAGAGCCCTCAGGGTCTGTAGAAATCTGGGAGGCGTACCAGACGTCCAGAGCGTGTCGTGACCAGAGCGGGCTGCGACGTCGGCGGCTGCGGATCGAGTGGCGCTGCCCGGTTCGTTCGCAGCTATGTATGCGGGCTTTAGCCGGTCACTCGAGACGCGGACGTCGTTCCCGTTCAGGCGCAGAGAGAAGTTTTTGTCGTCACGATGGACGACCAGGTAGGGTGCGCTGTAGGGTGGCTGGAAAGGCCTGCTGACGGTGTCGTCGCGGAGGAAAGCGTGCGTGCACGGAAAGGTGTAGGCTTGCAGTGGTGGGCTGCAGTTGACGGGCGTAAGGCGGCCATGGTGCGTCGGAGCCGGGCGACGAAGTCGGTGGGATCTAACGTCGTAGTGCAGGAAGGCACTGCTGCGAGAAATTCACCTGGGAGACGGAGTGGTTCCCTGTAGACGAGCTCCGCTGGTGTAGCGTGGATGTCAGGCTTGAAGGTGGCGCGAAGACCGAGGATGACGGCTGGGATGGCCTCGAGCCAGGTTGAGTCCGTCCGGGTGGCACATAATGGCTGCTTTGAACTGTCGGTGGAAAAGTTCGATCATTCCGTTGGCGCAGGGGTGGCAACTGGTGGTCCTCAAGCGTTCAAAACCGATGGTCAGCCCGAGGAACCTGAAAAGCTGCGACTCGAACTGTCGTCCTTGGTCGGTGGTCACGCGGCGGGGGGCGGGGGGGGGGGGGGGGGGCGCCGAAACGAGCAACCCAACCGGTAAAGAAGGCCGAGGCGACGTATTCCGCGGTGATTCCCTCGAGCCATCGAGTGTACCGGTCGATGGCGGTGAGACAGTAGCGACAGGGTCCAGCCGGGGGAAAGGTCCTATGATGTCGAGGTGGACGTGCTCAAACCGACCAGAGGGCTGAGGGAATGTTCCGAATGGTGACGTGACGTGGTGACTTTAGCGCGTTGGCATTGAATGCAGGAGCGCGCCCAGGTGCGACAATCCCGCT
Source organism: Dermacentor silvarum (assembly GCF_013339745.2). Classification (NCBI taxonomy): domain Eukaryota; kingdom Metazoa; phylum Arthropoda; class Arachnida; order Ixodida; family Ixodidae; genus Dermacentor; species Dermacentor silvarum. The sequence continues at coordinate 82,424,875 of NC_051157.2, forward strand.
GCATGGAGGGCCAGACATAGCGGTCGGCTGACCGCTATTTCTGAGGGATGGCTGAGGTTGTGGATCTGGTTGAAAACACCACGGCGATGGGACAGGGGCACATAGGGCCTGCTTCGTCCTGTCGACATGTCGCAACAGATTGTGGTTGTCGACCCTGGAATGGGAACTTGTTGCAGCTGTAGTGAGGACCTGCCCTTGAGAAGTCCCTGCAGTTCGGCGTCCGACGTGCGCCGTTATCTGCACAGAGTTGATGGCACAGAGTGAAAGCGGGTCGGCGACCACGTTGTCTTTTCCACTGACATGTTGGATGTCGGTGGTGAACTGTGCAATGAACGAGAGTTGGTTCTTCTGTACAGGCGGGAGTTTGTCGCGACGTTGAGAGAAGGCGTAGGTAAGAGGCTTGTGGTAGGTATAGATGGTGCAGTTCTGTGCTTCGAAAATATGGCGAAAGTGTTGCACTGCTTCGTATATCGCCAGAAGTCTTCGGTAGTGGGCTGGCAAACTTGTCGGGCCGGTGGTCGTGATTTCGCCAGTGGAACTGGCGGTCGAATGGGTCGTTTTCCAAGCTGCGAGTTTCTTGGAGAAGAACGCCAAAGGATGCCAGGTGTTGTCCACGCGTTGCATGAGGGCGGCGCCGATGAAGCTGCGTCCGTGAAGAGACCCAAGGGAGCGTCTGCCACGGGATGGGTGAGAATTGTGGCGGTGCAGAGGGCCGCTTTGCATTCTTTGAAAGTTTTCGTTAACGTCGGTGTCCACGTGACGGGTTGGCTTCCTCGTAGGCCAGCCAAAGCATCGTGGTGGGGAGCCTGGTAGACGGCTGCGTGTGGCAAGAAACGCCTGTAAAAGTTCAGCATGCCGAGGAAACGGCGAAGGTCTTTAGCGGTGGTGGGTTGAGGGTAATTTTGCAGGTCCGAGATGCGTTGGGGCAAGGGCCGAGTTCCCTCAGATGGAAACTTCGTGGCCGAGGAAGCGGACGACGGAAGCGCCTAGCGTGCTTTTTTGGACATTGACGAGTAGGCCGTGGTCATCGAGACGTTGTAACAGCATACGAAGGTGCCTGTGGTGCTCTTCGGCGTCGCGGGAAAATACCAGTATGTCGTCCAGGTAAACGAAGCAGACGTCGAGGCCGCGGACTACTTCGTCGATGAAGTGCGGAAATGTTTGTCCTGCGTTCCTCAGGCCGAAGCTCATGAAGGGAAACTCCAACAAGGCAAAGTGAGTGATGATTGCCGTTTTCGGGACGTCATCCGGATTGACGGGTATCTGTGTATAGGCCTTCACCAAGTCTAGCACGGAGAACACGTGGCAGCCATGAATGCCATGGGCGAAGTCCTGTATGTGGTGGACGGGGTACCTGTCCGGGATGGTGCGCGCGTTGAGGGCACGGTAGTCCCCACAGGGCCGCCAGCCTTCGGTCTTCTTCGGCACAAGGCTGAGTGGCGAGGCCCATGGACTGTCAGAGCGGCGGGCGATTCCTTCGCGGAGCATGGCCTCGAACTCTGCTTTGGCTATGTGCATGCGGTCCGGGGCAAAGCGACGGGCGCGGCAGAAAACCGGGTGGCCTGAAGTGGTCTGCACTTTGCGTGGCTGTCCGCTGGGGCGCGTCAATCCTGGAAATTCGGCGACGATGGCGTGGTACGCCGAATGATTGTAAACACTGAGTACCTTGATGCTTGGCTGTTGAGCGGTCGTTCGCTGGCCTGGTGTGGAGTGTCCCGCTGTCGCGTCGATGAGGAGGTCGTTGCGGCAGTCCGGAAGGAGTTTGTAGTGGGCCAGAAAGTCTGAGCCGATGATTGGCTCGGCGACGTCGCCGGTGACGAAGTTCCAGTGAAGGTCATGGCGTAAATTTCTGAGCTGGATGTGCAGGCGGAGGGAGCCGTACGTCTTGATTGTGGAGCGGTTTGCCGCACTGAGCTCGAAAGACGTAGGCGGACGAGGATCTTGAAGATGGATCGCGGGTAGCAGCAAATGTCGGAACCGCTGTCGACAAGGAACCGCTGCTTCGTGATTTGGTCGGTGACGAAGATGCGACGGCCTCCGGGTTGGCAGCTTGCGGCCGTCTCTACAAGCTGCCGTTGGAGTTTTCCGCGTGTCCACGGAACAGGGTGGATGACATTGCCGGGCTCTGTCCCCGAAGCGTCGCTGGTAGTAACACGGGCCGTAGTTATCAGGTTGCCGGAACGAACTGGTGTTAAGGTCGCGGCTTTGTAAGTGGCAGCGCTGTTGCATCGGAAGACGTTCACCCAGGTGTCGTTGAATGGAGGTGAGCTGTCGATCGATGTCGTCGATACGGCGCGCAAGCTCTGTCGTGTTCAGCGGTGCGGCGACAGACTGGTTGGTGGGCGACAACTGCGGCAAGGAGGCCTCGATGAAGCGATCAGCAATCTCCCCAAGTTCGTTGAGAGGTACACTAATCTGAGCTTGCAGAATTGCCTGGACGTGCGGCGGGAGTCGTTGGAGCCAAAGCGCTCGCAGGAAAGAATCCTGGGCTTGCATGTTGCCCGCGAGCGCACGCATGTGGCGCAGGAGCGCTGAAGGTTTGCGCTCAGCAAGCTCTGCGGACTGAAGTTGTCGTATCTTCTGTTCTTCCGAGAGCGAAAGGCGGCGGATAAGTGCAGTCTTCAGGTGTTCATAGAGGTTGGCCGTTGGTGGGTTGGCAAGGTTATCCCGGACCTCGTTGGCATAACGTGCGTCCATGTGGGTGACGACGTAATCGTAGCGGGTCCGGTCTTGCGTGATGCGCGCGAGGGAGAACTGGGCCTCGACCTGTACGAACCAGACCTAGGGCGAGTCCACCCAAAACGGCGGAAGCTTGATGGCGACACGCCAGGTGTCGTATGAGGCAGTGTGCGGAATGCCTTCTGTAGGAGCTGTGACGTCCTCAGCGGAGCCAGCAGGCACGGTCTCTGTTGTGGAGGCGTTGGGTGAATGCTGCTGTTGCTGGGTCTGCTGTTCCTGTTGAAGTTGTTGCACTTGCTGGCGAAGAGCGGTGAGGACTTCTGGTTCGGCCATGGCGGTGCTGTTTGTTCGGTTTCCGGGTCACCTGATGTGGGATGCCGTGTCGATGGAGCATGAAACATAACGTCCCAACATGAAACATAACGACTGTTTATTAGCGTAGTAGCAGCGGCGGGGCGAGCATACCGCCGCTGCGCTCGAACGGTTAGCGAAGGAAGGAGGCTTCGAGCTTGGCAGCTTGGGTTTATATCCACCGTAGGTGTCGTAAGCCTCCAGTGACGCTGCGCTTGCGCTGTCTCTTATCGGAGGCGTGGTGCAGCATGCAGCCGTGTAACGCCGGGCTAGCAAGTGGCGAGGCGGAGGTTGCGCCGGTTTGTGCGCAGTGTGTCGCCACAGTTGTAACATCGGGTACGATGTATCGGCGACGTTGATGCATTAGAATACATAAATTTTCTTGTTGGTCCTGCCGATGGTGTAGAAGCACTACGGGTACAGGAATTATCTACTCAAAACTCGGACACACATGCGTACAAATGCATCCAAGAAGTCTGAAGCCTATCGAAGATATGGCGCACTGATTGACTACAAAACCTTTATTGTTTGTCACTTTTGCAACTGCCGAGACGCATTTTTCTGAATCGAAGCATTGATTGCGATAGAAAATACGTGGACAGCTATACGAAGCAAGAATAGCAGCTTTATCGGACGTATAAACTCGGTAACATTCACTTACTAACTAGATTAACAAGCACGCTGTCACTTGCGCATAGATAAACATGAACAGATCTCGCTCGATGACCATGGAAACTCGCTGTAAAAACGCTCTAGTGAGGAAGTGCGGTAGCAACAGCAAGCAAATTGATCTGCGTGCAGTCTCTCGCTTCAACGCCAACTGCACGTAGAAAGCACAGCGCATACGAAGCCCTCTGCGCACTTTCTCCACATGGCAGACCGCTTTGAGAGAGAGAGCATAAACTTTCTGCAAAAGAGCACACGAGCGGGCACGAAAGGTTTGCGCGTTATCAGCGTAACACAGCATTCTCGGCAGGAAAGTACGGTCCGTTGGATTCGCCTGCACCACTGTGAACCAGTTCGCGGCGGTTCACGAGAAGTTCTGAAGTTGTGCAGCTCGATTTCTGTGGTGCAGGCACAGCGCGACTCTCGAAACGAATGCTAAGGTGTCGACGCGGTGCAGGCGTTATATTGTCACCCAGCTAGTACAGCTAGAATAGTTCATCAGCAACAGATAGGCAAAAAAACACGTCAGCCTTTAATAACGGCTGGACCTCGGAGAGTGCGCGCGCAACCACGAACTTCGTCGTTCTCGCCTCAAGGGGCCAGTGTCACCACGTGCCAACTTATTTCGCGTCATTGCTCCCCGTCGCTTCAAGGGCATGGGGCGAGCAACATGGGCAAGAGTGCCAACATGGAAAGAAATAAAAACATACAGGAATGTACACAATGCTGAAGCGGTTTGTGAAGGTTCCTTATCCCTCGCATGTGTAGTACGGCTTCATCCGTACTACGTGGACGACTTCAGCACGGGGACCTGCGTCGGTTCGAACCAGGATCAGAGCTTTGAGGCACCACCTGATAGCTCACATCACTGAGAGGGCGTACAACTTCGTAGGGGCCGAAATAGCGGCGCAACAATTTCTCCGAGAGCCCACGGTGTCGGATAGGTGTCCACACCCACACGCGGTCGCCTGGTGAGTACTGGATGTTCCGTCGGGTCCGGTTGTAACGGCAGGCGTCGGTATTCTACTGGGTGCGGATGCGATTCGGAGCAAGCTGGCGAGCTTCCTCTGCTTTCTCGACGAACTCCTCAGTGGTGTCATTACTTGTGGCTCCGTGGTCTACCGGGAGCATGGCGTCTAAGGGGGTTGTAACGCGACGTCCGTAAACGAGCTCGAATGGTGTAAACTCGGTGGTTTCCTGCACAGCGGTATTGTAAGCAAACGTCACGTATGGCAAAATTTCATCCCATGTCTTGTGTTCCACATCAATGTACATGGATAGCATGTCGGCCAATGTTCTGTTCAGGCGCTCTGTTAAGCAGTTAGTCTGGGGATGATAGGCTGTGGTCCTTCGGTGGTCAGTATGCGTCAGCGTGACGACTTGTTGCAACAACTCCGCTGTAAACGCTGCACCGCGATCAGTAATGAGCATAGCGGGTGCACCGTGACGAAGCACGATGTTGTGGACGAAGAAGCTGGCGACTTCAGCAGCAGTTCCCCGCGGTACAGCTTTTGTCTCCGCATAGCGAGTTAAATAATCGGTTGCCACGATTATCCACTTGTTTTGCAAGGAATACGTCGGGAACGGACCAAGAAGGTCCATTCCCACTTGCTGGAACGGCGCCGGAGGCGGATCCAAAGGCTGAAGGAGGCCGGCAGGCTTGACGGGTGGGACTTTACGCCTCTGACAGTCACGGCACGTTCGCACATAGCGCTGAACCGACGAAAATAGGTGTGGCCAATAGTATTTCTGCCGTATGCGCGCTAATGTCCTCGCGAAGCCTAAGTTAAGTGGCCGGCACAGGGATCGTCGTGACACGCCTGTAAAACTTCATCGCGCAGCGCCGCCGGAACGACGAGAAGGAACGTTTCTTGGCTGTTCTCGAAATTTTTCTTGTACAGGACATCGTTCCGCAGGCAGTACGACGTCAATCCTCGTGAAAGTGGGCGTGGGACAACAACGTCAGCTACCTCGAGATATCGGATGACTGGAAGCAGGTCAGAGTCTGCACGTTGGTAGTCAGCCATGCGCACCACGTCGACACCAAGAAACGGCAAATCGAGCTTCCAAGTCGGAGGATGTCAAGGGAATAGGAGAACGTGACAAGCAGTCAGCGTCGCTATGCTTACGGCCCGATCTGTAGACAACAGTCATGTCGTATTCCTGGAGGCGGAGGCTCGAACGAGCGAGGCGACCTGACGGGTCTCGTAGATTGGCAAGCCAGCAGAGCGAATGGTGGTCACTGATGGCTCGACATGGCCAGCCGTATAAGTAAGGTCGGAACTTGCTGATGGCCCACACGACTGCTAAACATTCTTTTTCGGTGGTTGAATAATTAGCTTCTGCTTTTGTGAGACTACGGCTCGCGTACGCAATTACACGTTCTGCGCCGTCTTGACATTGAACCAGGATAGCCCCGAGTCCTGCGTTGCTTGCGTCTGTGTGAATTTCAGTTACCGCGGTGTCATCAAAATGCGCAAGCACTGGAGCGGATTGAAGGCGTTTGCGCAATTTGGTGAAGGCCTGCTCCTGGTCTGCCTTCCACGCAAAGGGCACATCTTGTCGCGTCAGTCTCGTGAGAGGTTCAGCAATCCTCGAGAAGCCTTCAACGAAACGGCGGTAGTAAGCGCAGAGGCCCAGGAACCGCTGAACAGTCTTCTTGTCTTTAGGGTGAGGAAACTTGGCAACGGCAGCGAGCTTTTCTGGGTCTGGTCGTACTCCTTGGGAGCTGACCACGTGGCCTAAAAACTTGAGTTCCCCGAAGCCAAAGTAACATTTTTCAGGCTTGATGGTGAGGTTTGCCTTGCGTATTGCGGTAAGGACACTTCGTAGTCGGGTTAGATGTTCATCGAACGTGCTGGAAAACACAACAACGTCGTCAAGGTACACTAGACACGTCTGCCACTTTAGTCCGACGAGTACAGTGTCCATCACTCGTTGAAACGTAGCAGGAGCGGAACAGAGACCGAAAGGCAGGACTTTAAATTCGTATAGCCCGTCGGGAGTCACGAAGGCGGTTTTTTCACGGTCACGCTCGTCCACTTCGATTTGCCAGTACCCTGACTTTAGGTCTAACGAAGTAAAGAACTCAGCATGACGCAGACTGTCCAAAGCGTCATCGATTCGTGGCAGGGGGTAAACGTCGCGTTTGGTGACTCGGTTAAGCCGTCTGTAGTCAACGCAGAAGCGGAGCGTGTTGTCTTTCTTTTTTACTAGTACGACAGGCGACGCCCACGGACTTGTCGACGGCTGGATGACGTCATCATTGAGCATTTCTTCAACTTGATGCTTAATCGCCTCCCGCTCCATAGGTGACACGCGGTACGGGTGCTGACGAACAGGCCGCGCCGACTCCTCTGTAACTATCCGGTGTTGCGTAATGGAGGTGCGCTGGACTCTAGATTCTGTGGAAAAACAGCCAGAGAATTCTGTCACTAGGCCCAGTAGCTGATCCTTCTGTACATCTGCTAAGTCAGCATTAATGTGGACGCGGGTACTCAGGCTGGCGTGAGTTGTTGCATCCGGTGAAGTCACTTGTAACGTGCCGACGTCGGAGAAGTCAGCAATGCCATTCAGAAAGGCCACAGCTGTACCTTGAGGGACGTGCTGATACTCATGGCTGAAGTTTGTCAGCAAAACTTGCGAGCACTTATTCTGTATTCGAACAAGGCCCTGGGCGATGCAGATGTGTCTTTCGAGCAACAGCGGGATATTTGACTCGGCAATACCCTCATAGTCGTCGAATGCGTCGCAGGTTACGAGGGTCAATACGCTGCTCCTTGGCGGCACCGTGATGTTCTCGTCGACAATCCTCAAGGCGTTGACATGCGTGTCGTCAGTGCTGCTCCCTGCTAAGGCCTGCGCCGTTGAAAACGTTACCAGCGACTTTTGTAAGTTTATCACGGCTCCATTAGCCTGCAGAAAATCCATTCCCAGAAATAGGTCCCTCGAACAGCTTGGGAGGATAACGAAATCTCCGAGATACGTAAACCCACGAATGCTCACTCGCGCTGTGCATCTTCCTACCGGGGTTAGCAGATGGCCTCCTGCAGTGCGAATCTGCGACCCAGTCCACTCGGTAGAAACTTTCTTGAGCTTGCAGGCAAGGTCCATGCTCATAACTGAGGTGTCCGCTCCAGTGTCGATTAATGCTGTTATGTCTTCGTCGTCTACGGTGACGGGAATGTTCGACGTTATTACCTCTCGTACGGTGTTTGACTGCGTCTGTACGTCTGCGTCGTTCTGTTTTCGTCGTTGTCGTCGTAGTGGAGGATCTTGCGCACAGTCGACGTCAGCGGCCTCACCTCCGGAGGTCGCTGAACTCAGTTTTCCCGAGCCGCCGGGCTTGGTGAGCGGCGTCTGAGAGCGCCGCGAGAGAAGGCTTGGCTTGGTGATGGTGACCTGTAACGAGCAGGAGACGACGAACGGGGCTCGTGCCATCGTTGATCACAATTACGACGATTCGCGACGAAACTCTCTATTTCCGGCGGCCGCTCACCAGGTCGTGGACGAGGTGCATTTGGGGCGAATCCTCTGAGCCCCACATGACTATAAGGACACATTCTGTAGATGTGCCCGGCTTCGCCACAATGGTAACAAAGGGGCTTGTAGTCTGCGGTGCGCCAGACGTCGCTCTTCCTAGTATTTGCTTCAGCCATGTGCGGTGTGCTGCGAGGCCTGAATCTAACGTCCAATTGCTGAGCGGGGTGTACCATGCTATACGCCCTTGAGGGTGGTGGACGGCGTAGTACTTCTGCGTAACTCATTTCAGGACGCGGTCTCTGCTGTGGTGCCTCGTACTGTTCAGGAACATGGACGGCCTGTCGGACCTCGGCGCGCACCATTTCCGCAATGGAAAGTTGTCCCACAGAGGCAGCGGTCGTCTGCATCTTCTGCAGTTCCTCCTTGATGACAGCCCTGATGAGTTCTCGCAAGGCGCCGACGTCGTTGCCGAGGGTAACGGCAGAGAGTTCCCTTGAAATCACGGCGTCGCGGTTCCATTGCCTGGCCCGCTGTTGAAGGGCCTTTTCCATGGTGGTGGCTTCGACGTGGAACTCTGCCACTGTCGTCGGCGGATTTCGAATGAGGCCAGCAAAGATTTCCTCTTTGACGCCGCGCATTAGGTGGCGCACCTTCTTTGCTTCAGTCATAGAGGGGTCCGCACGTCTGAAGAGCCTATTCATGTCTTCTACGTACGCCGTCACTCGCTCATTCGGGCCTTGAATTCTCGACTCCATTGCTAACTCCGCCCTCTCCTTCCTGTCCGCCCTGGCAAAGGCATTGAGGAACTGCCGACGAAATTCTTCCCATGACGTCAGTGTCGCCTCGTGGTTCTCAAACCATATTTTAGCGGAATCTTCAAGAGCGAAGTACACGTAGCGAAGCTTACGCTCGTGGATCCAGTCGTTGACGTTGGCGACCCGGTCAAAATGGTCAAGCCAGTCGTCGGCGTCCTCTGAAGCACTCTCGTGGAAATGATTCGGCGTCCGGATTCGATTGACGACCACGTGCGATGCTGCAGTAGCGGCAGGAGGTGGTTGGTTTGTCATTCTACTTCGTTCGGGTAGCAGACCGTGCTGTGACTGGAGTCCCTGCAGACGTCGGCTGGTACGTACGTGCACAGGGGTAAGCTCGTCCGAACTACTCGCCGGGCTTAGGTCTGGGGTACGCTCCGGAGATCTTAACATCGACCGTACCCAGCACTTCCACCAGAAATGTCACCCAGCTAGTACAGCTAGAATAGTTCACCAGCAACAGGCAAAAAACACGTCAGCCTTTAATAATGGCTGGACCTCGGAGAGCGCGCGCGCAACCACGAACTTCGTCGTTCTAGCCTCAAGGGGCCAGTGTCACCACGTGCCAACTTATTTCGCGTCAATATTATGACCGACTAATGTGCACGGAGTGCACAAGTTTTGAGAGGTCCTGAACTGCAAGTATGATCGGCACCAGGCTTGCGCATGTACACATGAGACGTGTATCAGCTGGGTTTTAGCGTAGCTCGTGCCCGTGCGCCGCGTCATCTGCTGCGCTGTTGCTTCGCACCTGCACGCCTGCACGAAGGCAGCACCGACAGTGAAGTGGGTGCAGAAAAATCATGAACCAGCCCTGGACCTTTTGAAACGAACGGCGTGATTCAGCGGTCGCCATTACTAAACCGCTGAACTGGTTCAGGTGGTGCAGGCGACTCCAAGGTACCTGCAGCGAGCGCAGAGTTTTCAAGAAAGGAAACGCAAGCAAGGCAGACGACGATTACTGTTTGGGGACAAGATACGACCCAAAGGGTTGGATGGACGGATGAAAAACTTAAATGAAAGTCCTTAGGTACGCCACTCAGCGCGCAGCGGGCCGCTCCCACGTTGGGACAGTCAGGCCATGCCCAACCGCCGCATTGCGGGCCCTCTGGACAGCCCATAGTTGCGCCCCGGCAACGGGGCTCTTGGGTGTAAATTTTTGTTAGAGTGCGCGTCTCCGTTTGGCAGGAAACCGAATCTTTTACGGAGAAAAATCGGCACAGGCCCATGTAATTGACGTCAATCGAAGGAAGACGACGAGAGGACTGTGCCGGCATCTTCGCCAAGACCGTTTTCTCCAAAATTTATTTATAGGCTCTCTCAAAATTTCCATTAGCACTTGCATGGTTATTGCTTCCTGTTGAATGTCTGTCTTTACCCACCTTGCGTATTTCGTTAAATGCGCTTTTCAAACAACCGAATGCGTCTCCTACCTTTCAGCGGCTTCTTGAAATTTTGAAGCGACGGCCGGCACGCCAAGCCTTGACGCGCCATGCGTTGGGCTGGTTCAGGCTAGGCGTCGACAAATCAAGCGACTACAATGAGCTCGACCTCGCTTACCGGACCTTCAAGACGTCCCTCGCCACGCCGCTGGCACCAGCCATGTACATAGACATGGGTGCACGTGAAACAACCCCAGGTTGTCCAAATTAATCCGGAGTCTCCACCACTACGGCGTGCCTAATAATCAGATGGTGGTTTTGGCACGTAAAACCGCATGATTATTTAAATAATAATACATACACACGAGGGGCCGGGCCCCAAGAAGTTACCGGAAATGTTTGAAAAGCTGTGCACTTATTTAGTTTTTTACTAAACAGCCTTATCACCTGCAAAGTACTCTCCATTACACTTAATACATTTATCTAATCTGTAATTACATTCTTCGAAACATTTTTCAAAATCGTCTGGTTTGATGGCTGCTAGGTCCTTTCTTGTTTATAAAGCGAAGCTTTACATAGCTAGGCGAATCCCACCCCGACGGACTCCGTGGTCACACGCGAAGAGATACGCGAAATGCTGTCTGTGCTCTCCCAACAACTCTCGCAACAATTCAGTATCGTCTTCACACACCACCTCACACAGTTCGGAGCCTGCCTTGACTCCCTCGAGACACGCCTCGACACCCAAATTGCCGAAACAGGCGGTAATATCCGAAGGAAGAGGGCCACTGGCAGTTCCAGCACCACGGAAGATCAAATCCCTCTCAGGCTAAGCTTGGAATCGCTTGCCCCTGAACTGTACTCCACACTGGCGTCAACACACGCTGACCTTACCCTCACATCGGCCTCACAAGCCGACACCCCGACAACCACACCTCCCCACAACACGAATTAGCCATGGGGAGCATAACCCCACCCATTGCCGAACCTTTAGAAATCTGGCAATGGAACTTCCGAGGTTTCCGCAAAAAGCGGAGCCTCCTGCAACAATACATCAACACACACCTTGCTCAACCAGATGTCATAGCGCTACAGGAACCTGGCACATCACCCATACTCCCAGACTATGAGTCCTACGATAGCTCGACAGAAAGCAGAGCGGCCGTCCTGATTACCAAAGCGTTAACCGAAATTAGTCTTGGCAACATCCCAGACACCAACATCGACCATGTGAGTGGAGCTACTTCTCAGGCGCAAAAAGAAAGCCGAGAGGCGAAGCATCATAATCGTCAATGTATATAGTCCCCCGAAACAAAAACCTACCAAATTCCACGCTCTCGTTCAGGGTGCCTGCAAATTGGCCCAGCGAAAGGAACTCGTATACTCCTCGGGGACTTCTACGCTCTCGATGAACGCTGGGGATACAATCGCTCGGATGTCAGAGGCAAACAACTTGCAGCTGCCACCGAAAAATTCCAACTCGAACTGCTTACGGACCCCGCAAACCCTACCCGGATCGGCCACAACGTATGTAGAAACACTTGTCCCGATCTAACCTTCATCTGTGCCAGTGCAAACTACTATTGGGACAATTTGCAGGAATCCTTGAGTAGCCACCGCTGCATTGTCCGTACACAAATTACGGAGAGTTCGATGCGTCGCTCCATTGGACAAGCCCGCATCACAAACTGGGACGCCTTCCGTCGCGAGATCGAACATTCAATTGGCAACCTCACAAACCTCACTGTCTGGTGCTAGCAAATTAAAGAAATTCGGGATCGTTGCACCACCGTCATTAAGAGGACCGTTGCACCACCGTCACCACCAACATCTCAACTGCCACAAGTGGACGGCCATCTCCTGCACCTGTGGGAAGCCAGAAGCCTCATCCGTAGATGGAAGACCCGAAAACGTAACCGACGTCTCGAGCTAAAGATCGCAGCTCTCACCATCCAGGCTGAGCAGTATGCTGAGCAACTGGCAGTTCATATAAACTGGGCCCAGTTCAGCGACTCCCTTCGAGGCTCACTGGGTACGGCCCGCACGTGGCACGTTCTACGAGCCTTTATTGACCCTACTCGTACAAGAAATGAGAAAAACAAATCAGTCCAACGCCTCATACACGCCTTTCAGGGCACGGACGGATATTTTTGGATCTTGATTTATTTTTGAAAGTACAAGGTTCACATTACGGGGACATTATTTTCCTAATGTCGGATGGGCGCCTGGTTTGGTCAACAGTGATCGCACAGCAGTACGAGAAAAAGCCGCATGTCTCATTGATTTTATTAACTTCACGGGTTACGTCAATATTACACGACGAACAACTACGCTGCGAACATTTTAGATCTAATTATACCTAACATGCCTATTGTTCATGTTCAAGTGGCACGTGATCATCTTGTTCTGGTAGATAGGTTTCATTGCCTGCTACCTCGTTGTTATTCTTTTTGTCAGTTGATCCAGTGCGTCAATTCAAACCAGAAGAATTTAGATATGCTTACGGCGATTGCCTTGGGTTACCACCACAACTATGAGTGGTCTCGATTCTTTGAGATCGCGAATGTTGACTAATGCGTTGAGCTACCGATATCAGGTGTACAAGGATAAATCAAAAAATTATTCCACAACGTCATCCGAGGAAGTCTAGACTCCCCCTTCAGGTTTTCTTGCGATTTGAAACATTATTTGTAAAACAAACAGAGGTATCAATACCTGCACGAAAAATCAGAAAGTGAGTAGTGGTACCAAGAATATTCATTATGTAGACAAATTGGAAAAAAGCAATGTACGTGATGAAGCTGAATACCATAAACTTCTTGAAGAGAACTTGAACTCTTTTTCGACTTTTGTGCGGAAGCGAAGTAGACATAACGTTTGCGCTGCTGTTCTGAAGATGGGTGACAGTATTTGTTTCAAATCGCCTTTCGCTGAACACTTTATCTCTTGCTTTGTGCGCCCAGACAGCACAACCGCTGTTATCACATTTGAGGACTGCACTGATTGCTTAGTGTATGAATGTGTCGATAAACATGTTTTTTTTCGCGATTCACAAGCTTGAACCAAAACTTTCAACAGGAGTCGATGAAACTCCCAGCTTTATAATCAAAGGATGCGCTCACATTTTTAATCCTGCCCGCAGGGGCGTCTGCGTGAGCAGGCGTTTGGTGAGCTGCGCCACCACATACTCGAGCACACGAGGGTTGGACCCTCACTCGTCTAACCGTGCGCGGCCTAGCCGTGTCCGGGGAAAAGGGGATCCTGGGGGTTGAGCCAATGCTGAGTGCTTGGACCTTTATGGCCCCTCGGTGGAGGCAACATACCCCTTTGGCCTCGGCTTCACGTAGACGGCACCCCCGGGCTGACCCACCCGGGGGAAATCGGTAGTTACCTTTTCCTGTCTCTCTCTCTCCCTCCAACCTTCGTCTTTCTCTCACTTTCCATCTCTCCTGTCTTCACTTCTTTTTACTTCCAATCTTCCAGGCAGCAAGGGTTAACCTGGTGTAATTTATCCAACCTTGGGTCTATTAGGTTATGGTGGCTATGTACAGTTGGCGTCTGCGTCTCCTTCGGGTCTCGTAGTGTCCCCTACTTGGGCTCGGTGGTGGGTGGCTGGCATAGCCTCCGAAAATAACTAATTATCTATGGATGTTTTGACCTTCCCTTGTCTGCCTCATCGCCCTCTTAGCAAAAGAGGGGGCACCGAAGAAACTCTGAACGTTTTTGCCCACGCAGACACATTCCCACGATTTCACGTGATTCACAGTGAAAACCCCGAAAAGACCACAACAATGATTTCTCCCTTCATCATCATCATCATCATCAGCCTATATTTTATGTCCACTGCAGGACGAAGGCCTCTCCCTGCGATCTCCAATTACCCCTGTCTTGCGCTAGCGTATTCCAACTTGCGCCTGCAAATTTCCTAACTTCATCATCCAATCTGCTTTTCTGCCGACCTCGACTGCGCTTCTCTTCTCTTGGTATCCATTCTGTAACCCTAATGGTCCACCGGTTATCCATCCTACGCATTACATGGCAAGGCCAGCTCCATTTCTTCCGCTTAATGTCAACTAGAATATCGGCTATCCCCGTTTGTTCTCTGATCCACACTGCTCTCTTCCTGTCTCTTAACGTTAGTCCTAAGATTTTCGTTCCATCGCTCTTTGTGCGGTCCTTAGCTTGTTTTCGAGCTTCTTTGTTAACCTCCAAGTTTCTGCCCCATATGTTAGCACCGGTAGAATGCAATGATTGTACACTTTTCTTTTCAACGACAGTGGTAAGCTCCCAGGCAGGATTTGGTACATACATCTTGCCTTGTCCTATGCCAAGCTTTCTTCTTACTGATTTAATGCCGCGTCCATATTTTACGGCTTCCTCAATCTTTCCCACGTTATAATTTCGAATATCCCTTACTTTTTTCTTGTTGATTAGTTTTGACAGTTCAGCGAATTCTATCTGATCGCCTGAGTTGGACATTTTCATCTTCTGTCGTTTCTTTATTAGGTCCTTTGTTTCTTGGGAGAGCTTACCTACTGGTTGCCTTGGTGCCCTACCTCCCACTTCAATTGCTGCTTCTGAGATCAACCTAGTTACGGTTTCATTCATTACCTCTATGTTGTCTTTATCTTCCTTTTCTAAAGCTGCATATTTGTTTGCAAGCACCAGCCTGAATTGGTCTGCTTTTACCCTTACTGCCACTAGGTTGGCCTGTTTCTTCTTGACTAATTTCACTCTCTCTCTCTTCAAATTGAGAGAAATCCTAGACCTCACTAACCTATGGTCACTGCACTTAACCTTACCTAACACTTCTATATCCTGCACTATGCTTGGATCGGCAGAGAGTATGAAATCTATTTCATTCCTTGTTTCTCCATTAGGGCTTTTCCAGGTCCACTTTCTGTTGCTGCGCTTCCTGAAGAAGGTATTCATTATTCGGAGCCTATTCCTTTCCGCGAATTCTACTAACATCTCTCCTCT
This sequence comes from Dermacentor silvarum, assembly GCF_013339745.2. Lineage (NCBI taxonomy): Eukaryota > Metazoa > Arthropoda > Arachnida > Ixodida > Ixodidae > Dermacentor > Dermacentor silvarum. Next base: position 82,440,227 of record NC_051157.2, read on the forward strand.
TGCATTCCTACAATCGATGCCGTAGTTGCCAATTGCTTGCTCACCAACCTGCTTTTTCCCCACTTTTGCAATGAAGTCGCCCATGACTAAAGTATACTGAGTTTGCACCTTTCTCATTGCTAGTTCAACATCTTCATAAAACTGTTCTATTTCTTCTTCATCGTGACTAGAAGTTGGGGCATAGGCTTGTACTACCTTCATTTTGTACCTCCTATTCAGCTTTACTACGACGACTGCTACCCTCTCATTAATGCTGTAGAATTAATCATGTTGCCCGCTATGTTGTTATGCACTAGAAATCCTACCCCGGATTCTTTCTTACCTGGAAGACCTCTGTAGCAGAGGACGTGGCCGTTATTCAGCACTGTGTAAGCTTCACCAGTTCTTCTAACCTCACTAAGGCCAATAATATCCCAGGAAATGCCTGATAATTCTTCAAATAGTCCTGCTAGGCTAGCCTCACTCGAGAGGGTGCGCGTGTTGAACGTTGCCAGGTTCAGTTTCCTTTGGCGGCCTGTCTTGACCCAGAGATTCTTAGCACCCTCTGCCGCGTAGCACTTCCTTCTCCCTTCACTGTTGCCAAATGTATAACTGATGCACTAGGGCCTGGCTACAAGGGAACGAAAATAGCCAGTGGCGACCTCCTCCTTGATGTTCGCGACCAGCACCTGCACGGAAAACTCTGTAATCTCGTAACACTCGGTAATGTAAAAATCACGGTGACTCCGCACCGATCGATGAACATATGCAAAGGAGTAGTGTCTGACGGAGACCTCCTGAACTTAACCGAAGAAGAGCTCCTCGAGGGCTGGAAAGAACAAAACTGAGTTTCAAGTACAGCGAATAAAAATTAAACGAGACAACATTGAAATCCCCACGAAGCATCTAATCCTTACATTTGGCTCCAGTGCTCTCCCAGATACCCTTGAAACAGGATACACGAAAATCCGAGTAAGACCATACATTCCGAAGTCGTGCAGATGTTTCAAATGCCAAAGATTCCGCCATGGCTCTCAAAACTGCCGAGGCCGACTGACAAGCGCAAAATGTGCCGATCATGAACATACATCTGACAACTGTACTGGCGCCCTTTACTGTCCAAATTGCGATGGTGACCATGCAGCATATTCTCGATCCTGCCCTACGTGGAAAAAAGAAAAAGACATCATCACATTCAAAGTAAAAGAAAACATATCTTTCCAAGAAGCACGAAAGCGTGTTTCTTTTCTTCATTCTGCAGGGTATGCTGGTGCGGCGCGTAGGGGGGCAACGCGGCAGCAGACTTAGGCATCAGCCCGGTCCAGGAAGAGTGTGGCCGCGGCCGTGCCACCAGCTCCCCAGGCGACACCAGCCAGCGCTGCTGTGCCGTCTCTCAAGGAGGGTCCATCGACCTCTGGGTTGGTAGCCTCCAAGGCCCTGCTTTTAGAGGCAACGCCCACCCCGAAAACACCCCGCTCGCTTGAGCGGAAGTCCATCGGCTCCTTGGAGTCGATGGGCACAACCAAAAGCCAGGCGGCGCATCCAGCGCCTCCGGGGCGACGCGATTCTCGCGACCGCTCCAAGAAAGAAACCCCGGATGACGGGGCCTGGAAAGGCTCCGTAAACCAACTACACTAGCCTCTTGACAAACAGCCCAAAAACGCAAACAAAATGGATACACAAATATTACACTGGAACGTGAGAGGCATCATGCACAACCTCGATGACAAAAAACTTTTGCACAAATACAATCCAAAGGTGCTGTGTGTTCAGGAGACACATCTGAAACCTACACAAACTTTCTTCAGCAATACGCCATTTTCCGGAAAGACCGAGACGATGCTGCTACATCGTCAGACGGTGTAGCTATAATTGTTGACAGAGGCGTTGCATGTGGGAAACTGCAACTCTAAACTCCTCTTGAAGCAGTTGCTATTGAAGCAGTCCTATTCAATAAACTAGTCACCATTGCGTCTATATACATCCCCCCCCCCCCAAGTTATCAACTCTCTAGAACAACATTTCAAAGCTTTATTGATGAACTCCATCACCCTTACATAGTCGTTGGTGATCTAAACGCACATAGTACACTGTGGAGCGACTCTCGCTGTGATGCGAGAGGACGACGAATAGAAAACTTTCTACTCTCTTCAAGTGCCTGCCTGCTTAACAAAAAAGAACCAACATTCTACAGCCCTACACACAAAACATTTTCTTCCATATGCTTAAGCATAGCGTCCAGTAGAATTGTGCCATATCTGAAGTGGAATGTGATTAATAACCCTTATAGAAGTGATCACACTTCCCCATCGTACTAAACCTTAGAAAACAATCTGAGTGCTCTACACACGTTCCTCGATGGAAAGTCGACTCAGCTGACTGGACGCGGTTTCGTGAAGAAACACATTTGCCCTGGGACGATGTCCGTTCACTTGATATTGACGCTGCAGTAGCATACTTTACAGAGTTTATTATTGATGCTGCATCAGTATGTATACCCCAAACAAATGGGTCGCCTTTGAAAAACGACGTATTCGATGGTGGAATGAGGAGTGTAGGGAAGCCCAGAAAAAGCAAAACAAGGCCTGGAATATTCTTCTCAACTCCCCGACCGCAGAAAACGTAGTTAACTTCAAGGCGATTAAGTCACAAGGTAGAAGAACACGCCGCCGGGCTAAACGGGAAAGTTGCGAAAAATACATATCCAGCATCAACAGACGAACGCAAAGCCCGGAACAGGGTAAACAAAATAAAAGGCCGCGAAACTCGTCATCTACCTTTAGTAAACACACAAGGAGAGACTCTTGAGGACAAGGCTGATTGTCTATGAGCACATTTTGAGCATATTTCCAGTACCTCTCATTACACAGATACATTTCTAAGATATCAGCGACAAGCAGAGCGACAGCCTCTGGGTAGGAAAGACACAGCCAATGCAGCATACAATCGTCCATTTAGCATGGCGGAGTTTCAGGCTTCACTGAATTGTTGTAACGCGTCTGCTCCAGGAAGTGACAAAATACTATATGAAATGATAAAACACTTACACCCTGAAACCCACAAAACACTACTGTCACTCTTTAACACCATGTTCTCTGCCGGCTACATTCCGATTGCATGGAAAGAAGCAATCGTAATTCCTATTCTCAAAGATGGCAAGGAACCTTCTTCGGCCAGTAGCTATAGGCCTATAGTTGTATATGCTGTAAAGGGGCGTACTGAACAGTTCAGATGGTAGCGTCTGTTCGCAATCGAAAAGGCAGGTGACGCAGAGCAGGAACAGCTGGTTGCACGAATGGCTCCCACTCGTGCTAAGCACTGGCGATCCGGCTGGCCTACTGGTTGCACTGCAGGCATTGAACAGTCGATCTGGCTGGCCTTGTCCGTGTGCTCTTCTTCTTCATTACAATTACGCCTGTTGCAAAAGCGGAGCCATCCTGGCGACTTACGACGTGGAGACGAGCGGTTCATAAAATGGTTTCAGGCGGTAAACGTGGACAATATCCCGTCCACGGCGGCGCTTGTCGGATGTCGGTGTAAGCGGCTCTATGACATAGTTGACCGGAGAGGTGCGTTCGACGATGCGGTATGGTCCATCATACTTCGAGAGAAGTTTTGTCGAAAGTCCAGGCGTGGTATAAGGCACGGACAACAAGACAAGTGTGCCGGGAGCGAAGTTCGGATTCGTAGCGTCGCCATAGCGGTTGTCTTTTTGTCGTTGTTGGTCGTCGGAGGTAAAATGACGGGCTAATTGACGGCATTCCTCGGCGTATCGGGCGACGGCTGATACGGGAGCACACTCTGACGCGTCTGGTGTATAAGGCAAAACCGTATCGATGGTATGGGAAGGATCGCGACCGTAGAGGAGGAAGTACGGGGAAAATCCCGTAGTACTTTGGGTAGCCGCATTGTATGCGTACGTGACAAATGGGAGGATGATGTCCCAGTTTGTATGCTCCGATGAAACGTACGTGGCGAGCATATCACCAAGGGTTCGATTGAATCGCTCCGTAAGCCCGTTAGTTTGAAGATGGTACGCCGTAGTGGTCCGGTGAACTATGCGGCATTGAGCAAGCAGAGCTTCAACCACCTGCGACAAAAACACGCGGCCTCTATCGCTAAGCAGTTCCCGAGGCGGGCCATGACGAAGAATGAAACGATGGAGCAGAAAGGATGCAACGTCACTGGCGGTTGCTGCAGGTAGAGCGGCGGTTTCGGCATAGCGTGTAAGGTGATCAACCGCTACAATAATCCATCGTTTGCCAGCAGGTGTGAGCGGTAGCGGCCCGTGCAGGTCAATTCCCGCACGGTCGAAGGCACGAGCATGGCACGGAAGCGGCTGTAATAAACCGTGGGCCGGATGAGGCGGAGATTTGCGGCGTTGGCATTGCGGGCACGAGCGGACAAACTTTTGGACAAAAGTAAACATTCCTCGCCAGTAGTAACGTTGCCGCAAGCGCTCATACGTCTTCAAAACGCCGGCGTGTGCACATTGTGGGTCATTATGGAAAGACGCGCACATGTCGGAACGCAAAGACCTGGGGATAACTAGGAGCCACTTGCGACCATCGGGCTGGTAGTTGCGTCGATACAAGAGGTTATCCCGGACAGCAAAATGGGCAGCCTGGCGACGCAGGGAGCGGGAGATGGGAGACGCTGGCGAGCCAGAAAGGAGATCCAAAAGAGACGCCACCCAAGGATCCTTGCGCTGTTCTGATGCGAAGGTGTCGATGTCGACCGACGACACCGTCTCAGAGGTGGAGTGGGAGGCAGTGTCGGCTGGCAGCGGAGAGCGGGACAGAGCGTCAGCGTCAGTGTGCTTGCGGCCTGAGCGGTAGATGACGTGTATGTCGTATTCTTGAATGCGAAGAGCCCAGCGGGCAAGGCGTCCAGACGGGTCTTGTAAAGAGGATAACCAACAAAGGGCGTGATGGTCAGTAACCACATTGACAGGTCTGCCGTATAAATAAGGGCGAAACTTCCCGAGTGCCCAAACGATGGCCAGGCATTCGGTCAGGTAGACGCAATCTACTTTGACATGTCT
>NC_051157.2:82445349-82471644 GCF_013339745.2 Dermacentor silvarum
TTCTCGTAACTTTTACGCGATGCAGCGAGTTTTAAGGCTGAGCTACGCCATGCGCCTGAAACTGTCAACCATACATGATGTGTTTGCCCTCAATATTTGCCTTGTCGACAGAGGCGGGTTATATTAGTACTCGTGCCAGTCTCCGCAATAAGCTAGCGTGTGCTCATGCTTTTTGAGGGTTAGTGACTTTTTGAATCTAGTCTCAGGTCATCAAGGGCTCTAATTTACCTAATTTTTTAAAGAGCACACTGATTTAGCTTTTGAGTGCACACACTCGTCGCCTTCGTCATTTCACCTCTCTGTCCTCATCTTCAACAATAATCTTCTTCCTTCCCCTTTTTCTTTTCTCCTAGCGCAGATGGGCTGCCTAAGAAAATGCACCTCATGTAACTCTTCTTTCAATAAACTTTCTCTCTCTCTCCTGATTCTGTCAGCTCTTCATATGGATTGCTTTGTTAAGTGCCTGGAGTGGCACGCAGTTTAGAGGTTTTGTTAATAATTTTCGTCACATTGTAAGCGCGGAAGTGTCACGCATCTTTGACACGGGGCTTAACGTGTAATTGTGCTCGCTCTGCGTTAGATTGCTTAAGCTCGCTTGTGGAAGCGTGGTTGAGGCCAGTAGGATTGAAAGCCAAAGTGCACTTCGAAATGACTGTATATTGACTCTCGATTCTCATTGAGTCCTATAGGCACTTGTTCAAGCATAATTTAACTTAGCCTTGTGGCAGGGGTATACCACATTTGTTCCAGTGGTGTGTTCGCGTTCACGTCCGTATTTTGTGAGCGTATCAAATCAAAGCTGGAGAGTGCCAGTAAAACTAATTAAAGCATCCTTGCATGCCTTTTAGCATACCTTTTATCGGGACGGTTAGCTGGCCAATTAAGCGAAATGCATGTATGGGAGGCGTCAGCCTTCGATTTACTCCGATTTACAAAAACTCAAGCCAAGTCGATGTTCTTGGCTGACTGTTTTACCTTATACCTACATTGCGTAACAAAGTATTCAGCCGGGTACCCAGATGTCGGATGATTTGGTAGATGTGATTGATGTGACGCAGCTACTTACGCAAGCTACAACCTTACGTAAAATAATAATCACGGTGTAACGTTGTGACTCGATCGACGTATGCGAACTTCACCTCATGCTGATGACCTTGCCGCATTGCAGTGCCGGGCAACTCAATCATCAAACAGCCACAGGTCGCGTTCGCTGATCGCCTTTCGGCGCGTGCCTTCAGCTCTACGAATGGACTGCCAATACACCAGGTTAAGCCGCGCTGAAATTCTTCGACTAATCGTGCGGCAACTATCGCGTTCGGCACTGACCGTACATGCGTGTGTGTGCTTAATCCTACGCTGTGCGAGTTCAGTGACTCTCTGAAAGCATGAGGCTGATACGGCGGCAAGCAGGCCACCGGGGCAAAGTTTTTTTTTTCCTTGGTTAACTCCGTTTCTATAAAACTGGGCAGCATTGTGAAGGCTAGCGCTCAAAAACTGTGCTTTGTGCTTGATCTGTGCGTACTCTAGATGCAGTTCGCGACGCGCTGTTCTGGGCTATATTGTACTTATACTTCAATAACTTATACTATCAATAGCTTAAACACCTACATGACATTGTCAAAAACTTGAAGGCAACTTCAAACATTACCGCAAAGGTTTCCACACCATGTAGTCGTTCATTAGTTAGTGCGGTTTGCGTTCCAAAATGGCTTACTTGAAGGTCAAGTGCTTCAAAACTTCATCACTTTTTGAGCGTCGACCACTGCACAGAACTCACCCTTTACAACCGCCCTCAGAATAATTCGGAGCACGGAAAATGAGTATAAGTTAAAATTTTCTCGCGACTTCACCACACAGTGTGAAATGTATGAAAGGAATGTAATTATTGTACGGAGAAGTATCAACTCTACATTTCGGTTGAAGTACCTGTGCCTAGACTGCGATGTAATTTAGATTTTACTCGGATCCCGTGTTCCGAAAACGTTTGAGCGAGGGGGCGCATTTGGGTAAGCGCAGAGATCTCTTTAAATGTTTAACACAGGCGGAGCGTACACAGGACACACCATGTACATCTCGCGTATTGTGCGTATATTTCGCGTATTATTGCATGTGAAATGATCTTGTCATAAGAAAGACGAAAAAAAAAACATCCCATGTTTTCTTCGTTTTCCGTATACACTCAACCGGGTGTTGTCAAGCCGATTTATTAGCCCCTCTACGCCGGAGCAGCGTTCAGAGCTTTGTTGTAAACGGTTTCTTGTATAGTCAACCGGTCCGTGCGTTTGCAGCAATTATTTCTCTTTCGGCTTATAAGGTCAGCATCGACATTGCTATCTTCGTCTATCACTTGCTTTGAAATAGTTGTCTATTGAGGTGTCTTGTAAAAGTGTATTCAGTTAATTGTCACTTTCGCATTCGCTCGCTGTGAGCACAGCTTTTCTAAGAAATAAAATGCCCCACTTTGCCATATTTTGCTACGAATTGGTGTATTTCATTTTTTTCTTTTATGGGAAGCGGATAAAATTTGTTTGAAGTATGTCATGTTTAACAATTTCTATAAGCTAATCATATAAGACTCTGTGTACATTGTCACGGTGCTGAATTTTGACCGTACGCTTATATAATACGCATTAGTCAAGCATAGAGAGAGGGAACTACAGAATGTGAGAAGGGGTGAAGTATACCCCACCTGCACCATTAAAGTATCGCAGGTAAATTCATACGTATTTGGAGGAAGGTAGTGTGTAGGATGCCTAATAGTTTGCAGACTGTCTAAATAGAGTTTCGCAACAGACTGGCAAACGCGCGGGCTTCAACCAATCACCGACAGTTCCGTTGAACTGCTGGCCCGATCGCTGACTGGCTGACGCCAGCCTCACGGCTTTCTCCACACTGTACGGGATAGCGTGTGGAGCGGCATGTTGTCTTCGCCGCCCTCCAACTTCCTTCGAAACGGCACGCTCGGCTGCTCCCTCCCCGCCCGCCTTGAAAGGGAGCAACCTCTCAGCCAGCAACGCCCACAGCGCGTGGCGCGGTTTATCGGTCTACTTCCCGTCGTTCGCGAGCTACGGGCGCTTGACGTTGTTCTCGCCCACGGGGCAAGCTTAATCGCGGCTCGCGAAGCGCGAAATCCCGTCCAGGAGACGTCGCCGCTCCCCCCCCCCCCCGCTCTCCCTCAATCGCACACCTTTAGCCCCGCTCTCTCCGCACAGCATTATGGGTTAACTCGAGTTTGTCATGCCACCTGGAAGGCAGCTTCGCCACTGCCCGCCAGACATACTTCGTTGCTGAAATATTTTCGTCTAAAATCATTCTTGTTTCGTCATCTGACAACTAACTGCTCTAAAGCAGTCGATTTCGTACGTCAATCAATCAATCAATCAATCAATCAATCAATCAATCAATCAATCAATCAATCAATCAATCAATCAATCAATCAATCAATCAATCAATCAATCAATCAATTTTAATTCTATTGGTATTCTTTGGGAACTTCCCCCCGTTTGCGCTATGCATGTCTGTCCGCGCCTAATATAAAGGTTTCCCGCCAACTTTGGTCACTAGGTAGTCCATGCACAAATGGGTAGAACATCGGGCTGCTGTGGTGAGGAAACCGGGTCCAAAACCATGTTGGGTCACTGAGTACGTAACACTGTGTATGGGCCGCTCTTCAATGAACCTTTTTGACGCCAACTTGGGTGGCAGGGCATTTGCTACTTGGTTTCTGCCGCCCCTCAATAAACATCTTTGATGAAAACTTGGATCGCTAGGTATGTGCCGCCTGTCATAAAAATCTTTATTTAAGTCTCATCATCAATAATTCCAGATCGATAATTCCAGATCGACTCATCATCACCACCAGATCGACTGTTCTCACCTAAAAATGACAAACTAGGATTTGACAGAAATAAACACATTCAAACAGTACCTCAAGACAAGCCAGGTCTCTTCACTCTATGATAGTTGATAATTATTTATTCAGAACGATGATATTGAAGAACGTTTTCTTCCAACGTAATATTCGGAATTGGATTGACGTGCCCGTTGGGATTGTTGACAGTACAACGACTTCATTTCTGAGCGCACATGCTTGCTGGTTTGACATGCTTCGAGTGCTTTTCCTAAACTTGAAATGTTTTGATTTTCTTTTAATCTTTTTTTACGCATTCGAAGAGCAATGTAACTGAGCTGTGCTTTTGTTACGCCCCTGCCTAGTGCGTTTTTTGTTCTTTTGCATCGTTGTGCTATTTGCTTGCTTTTGCTAATCAAAACGTAAATGACTGTTTCTATCACGAACATTAGGGCCAGTAATAAAAAAAAATCGGGTATTTTGGCTGTTTTGGAGTGCTACAAGGAGTTGACAAGCGCATGCTGGAAATTTAGAGGAGTGTTCTCGAAATACGAGAAATAACGTGGATAATACAGATGCAGTATTGTAAGTGTCAGTACAGTAAGGATGATTAAAGTGTTCTATTTGCAAAATTACTCAAGGAAAGAATTTTTTCCAACGCCTGCCAGAATAAGGGGAGGTTATTGTACGATTGAGTGGCAAACCAGGCGGCAGGCTGAGACATGAAATCGTGTAAAGTGGGCTGGGTGTATCGTAGTTTCACACACACATTTGAGGCTGTGGCTTAACGCACCTGACAACCATTAGTGCAGTGCCACAGCAAAAAGCGATAGTAAGAGACATTCTCTAATGGATGCCGGAGAGTTTTGCCTGATCATACATCTTAGCCAGCATGCTTCTCCATATGACGAGGGTGACGAACGAAGAGAAAGGGCTACTAGAGGACAGGTTTGTAAACATTCACTGGCATCGGAACGTTTTCATGGAAGTGCTGAGTGAGAGAGAAATAAAAGAGAGGAAAGGTAGGAAGGTTAACCAGACTCACGTCCGGTTTGCTACCCTACACTGGGGGAAGGGGGTATAGGAATGCAAAGAGAGAGAAAGGAGATAGAGAGAGCACAGTTTCGCGCTTATTTGAAGCTTCGGACCAAGTCTACAGACGACCTGTCGGCTTGAGGTATCGTAACAACGCTTTCGTGGCTTTCTTTGTCATCGACGCATACGGCCATGGTCCAAGGATTTTCATTTCCGAAAATGGTCTAGAGTCGAGCCGGTTCAATGCTGTCCGGAGAGTTTCACGCTCGACGTCATACTGGGGACAGAGACATAAGACGTGTTCAACCGTTTCTCTGGTTCCACATGAGTCGAACATGGGTGTATCCCCCATTCCAATGCAGAACGAGTAGGCCTAGGTAAATACCACCCCGAGCCAGAGGCGGCTCATTATTGTCACCTCAGAGCGGCAAATGTTTGATGGCACTTGTAGTTTCAAGGATGGGTCTATTGGGTGAAGAATGGAAGGGCTGAGCTGCGTCCGACCACTATCGCCTGTGCCTACATGTGGTATACAGATAATATAAATAATATCTGGTAGCTCCGGTACTTCTGTCTTCGCAACCAAGATTGAACGCCTTGGAATAACGGTATAAAAGTTGGATGAAGAGGGGTAAAATGCCTCAGACAAGCTGGCCAACGTTTCGATAGATGGAGCTTTCTTTGTCAAAGATGGCCTTGTCGCCCTTGGTGCGTTAGTTTTATTGGGTTAGTATGGTGACGCCAAATGGTGTTGTTGTCGTTGGTGGTCATCCGCAATGGAAGAAACTGAAGAGAAAATATGGGTGCTGTCATTTAGCGTTTCTAGTCATAGTAGTGGGTAGGGCTGAGTCTAAAAAAGAGGGGGAAAAGCGCGGTAAAAGTGTGGTTTAATTTTTTTTATTTCAATACTCTCATTGTCACGTGGGGCGTTGCAGAGAGTAGTGGAAATTGCGGTTTTAAAGAATGATGGAACAGGGTTGCTAACAATGGAGACGGGGAGGCGGTTCCAGCTAGTCGCTGTCCTTGCAATGAAGGAATAAGCGTGCAGGTTTGTATGCGAACTTGGGACGTAGACCTTGAAGTTGTAATCGGTGCGCGCTGAAATGTAAGGAGGAGCAGCGAGTAACGCATTCTTGAGGTGATGTTTGGTGTGGTATATTTTGTGGAATAGCCCAAGTGGTGCTACTTTTTTCGTGTCCTAAGGCCAGGGAGGTCCAGGTAAATTTTCTTTGCAGTGACACTTGCGGTGCGGGAGCAATTAGAAAGGATGAAATGGGTGGCTCGGTTTTCGATAGCTTGGACCGAAGAGGTAAGCAAGGCAGAGTAAGGCAGAGAGAGAGAGAGACAAAGAAAGAGGAAGACAGGAAGGTTAACCAGAGGGATAGATACGGTTTGCTATCCTATGCTCGGGAGAGAGGGGAGGGGGTAATGTGACAGAAAAGTAGAGATAGATAAAGACAGGGAGCACAGATACACAACCACAGAGTAGGTCACTGTCACCGCATATTATAACCGTACAGCACAGTAGCAAAGAGTAAGGCAGAGCTTACTAGAAGAGTAAGCAAGGCAGAGTTTACTAACCTGATAAAGCTAACACACCCAAAATGACAAGGCCACCTTTGACAACGATATGTCCACCTATCGAAACGTCGGCCAGCCTGACTGAGGCACTTTACCCCTTTTGATCCCCATTTTATTCCGCAGTGTGTTTCCATCTATCGGCTCCCACATCGAGTTCGAAATTGTGGCAAATTTTCCTGAAGCTACGACATTGATTCTAAAGCCACGTGGCAGAGGACGACAGCGCTTTATTCGGTAGTGGAAGGAAACCACAATCATTTTCATATGTCGCCAGTGGCACGAAGGTGACGACGAGCTGACATCTATTTGCCGCTCGCATATGTGGCGCCATCTGGCTGATGGAAAGGAAGATTGTGTGGTCGCGCGTGACCAAAATTTGTGGCGCCAGTTATGACAATTACAGCCGCTTGCGTTCAGACGAAAGCACTCACAAGAGAGAGAGAGAGAGAGAGAGAGAGAGAGAGAGAGAAAATAAGATGAGGCAATGTAGTGGCAGGATTGAATCTCAGTTGAGCATTTTGTGCATTGAGTCGAGACGTGGACAAACGATCAAGAAATACATCGCTTCTCTGGTCTAAAATGCGCAGTCATAATCGTTGCAATATTTTGTAATATAATGTAATAGAGCGCAATGTAATGCGGTAGACACCTTTTACCAGTTAAAGTTTTCCGCGCGAGACGCACCGTCAAGGGCTATTCGATGTAAATTGAATCAAGAGTAGACCGAATCACATATCCTAGATGCTGCACATTTCTCAAGCACTATGGTATTTTTACCCAAAGTGCGAAAGCCTTGCTTACGTTGTATTGAAATTCTCGTGAAATTGTGTTGTTAGTTTTCTTTCTCAATAATCTAAACAGACGTCGCCTGCCTGGTAAGAAAAATTACTCGGTGCTGCATGATTAAGTTAACATATAGACCGTATATACGAGGGCTTGAATATCTTGAGTCTAGTACATGGTGAGACGAGCTGTATGCCCTCGCGCTTTTTATAAAGACCGTAGCATGAAAGCATAAAAAAAGTTGTGTAAAAATTGGTCTTGTAGGGTAGTTCTGTACTGCTTTGTAATCTTGCTACAGCCCTCATACCTCCTGCCGAGATAAGGCATGCCGGCTCGTTCAAGCAAGATGCGATACAAAAAGGCATTGATAAATGTAAAAAATCAAAAAAAAGGAAAAGGCAAGAACAAAAAGAAACTCATAACACGTATAACTTCGCAGTTGTGCTTGTGCTACTGTTTTGCAAGAGTTCTCGCGTGCCTTTTGTATATAGGCCCACCTGGCGATCATATTTCGTGCGCGGCCTGCTTTCTTCCGCCTTGAACAACAAAATTATGAAAACTGAAAAGTTATCTCCCACATCCTCTGATATGTATGCTTCATTATCGAACGTATAAGGTAAGCGAGCGTTATTAAATTATCCTATTATGAAAGTATGCGAGACGCACTCGTTTACCAGTTCTTTACAGAAGCCACTATATTTCTGCAACAGCCGGTGCTAAGGAGGTTCAAGGGCTGTGTTAACGCAATTGTGTTAACGCCCTTAAAGCAAAACAGCGTTTTAGTTTCTCAAGACGTTATTTTATTAAGATACACTGAGAAGGGCGTCAGTATAACTCGCAAGCAATTTCACGTGTAAGCGCCGCAAGATTCGCAGAGGATGAGGGAATCTGCCAGAGTGCATACGGGGATTTGTTACATTGAAAGTGTGTTGTACATTTTATATTGGTGTTGGTGTCGTCTCCGAAGTTTGAGAAATAAAAATGCTCCGCTCAAAGAGACGCTCCCGAAGGATGTGCGGTTTTCTGTAATCTGCAAAGGCATTATCAGATTTACATACTGAGCGTGAAGGTTGAAAATGATAATTTGCAAAAATGAATCACCAGTAACCTCTTTGAGCATCGAAGGGCGGTATGTTTCCTATTAGGTCTTCACGAAAAATATGTGAGCCAGCGAGCATGCTGCGGCATCTAGGTTTTGTTTCCTTAGTTGAGTCGATCGATCGCTCGGCTGAGCTTGAGGCAGCGTCAAATAGATGGCGTCGTAGGCGCTCTTATAGTTGAACGCTTCCGCAAGCTTACGTGAATGAGTTAGGGTAAACACATCAAAAGTATTTATTCAAGTTCACCGTGACCTATATTAAAGCTGAATATTGGTTCATGAGGCAATGCGCTTAGTTTGCATCACGGTCGTTAGAGACAAGTAGACAGCAGCTCATAGGCTTCTGCTTGCTTCAATCTGTTGTTGCGTGTCTTTTGGTGTACGTGCTGTTGTGCGTATGCATGATCACACAGTGCATCATATAAGTTATCATCTAACTCTTGAAGTATAATGCTAGGTACTCAGCCTGACTAGCATTTTTCGCTGCACTTGAAAGTCAGCTTTCTATATTTTTCACTTAAAGTCAGGTAAGCTGATCACACAGAAGGTTTGGCAACACCACCGCTTCCGCAAAACAGGGCTTGGCAGATGGCGTTCTCATATTCCTATAATGCTTTTCATTTGGTGAACTGGAAAGAGTTTCACGCACTCAAAGCGGCGCCGCAGGGAGATCATTTTTCGAGCTGTTATGAATGCACCTGTTCGCCCATTGGAGGCGCCGAAAGTGGTATATAGGTATATATATATATTGATATATATATATATATACTGGTTGCGGTGCAAGGTAGATATAGAAGCTTTAAAGAAGATAAAAAAATTAGGATGTATACTAAAGTGCTAGAATGAAAAGCACGTATGCTAGGTGGCTATTTGTCACCGCCCCGTTTCAAAGGGGATGCCAATAAATCAATTTCAATTTCATTTTTATTTCAGTATAAAGGCTTCAATCGCCTGACGGTGTCCTCTGCCCCCCTCAGTTTGCAATAAGTTAAATACAGAAAAGAAATCACAAATAAAATATTCAGAGCTACGCACAAGCGAAAAACGATGCAAAATTTCAACTGATGATCACAGAGATGCAAAAGCATTTACATTTCTTCACATGAGAAGAACTATGGAAAGAAAATTTCTAAAATTATTAGCAACAAAGAATACATATAGCACGCTCAATATTCCAGAAATTCAGTGTTCTAACAATGACCTATTACAGTATCACATCTTGAAACAATTTGAAGTAACAGGAGTAATTTTAAGTGCAACTGATTCACAGTAATTACAGATTCAAAATGATACGGAACACAGTAGTAATTGGTATATTTTTTCTAACTTGGAAATAATACAGAGATAGTCAAAATGTGACTTCAGCAGTTATGGGATGCATCCTGAACATACTCGCACGCTTTAATTTTTTTTTTTGCTGGATCACTCCAGCTGACTATGCCTTCATATATTTGAGGAAATGAGTAATTTGATAAAGTACGGTCGGCTTTCCATAATTTGTCCTGACTTTAGGTAGTCGACGTTCAATTTTCTCAATTTATATCTGTCACTTTCGGTAGTGTATTCTACCGTGTATTCTTTAGTGTATTCTTTAGTGTATTCTTTAAATGCATTTGTATTGTGTATATGCTGCGTAAGCTTGAATAAGTGTATCTGATTGACTTTTAACATGTCACGTTTCATGAATAATTCCCGCGTGCCTAATTCGCGTATGTCTCCTATATATTATTCAAATAGACGCAGTACCCTTTCTTGCAAGACTAATAATCTGTTGCAGTTGCAGTCAGTAGTTGTCCCCCAGACTAAAGTACAGTACGCAAGTTTTGAATACACTAATGTGTAATAAAGGTTCCTCTTCATACAAAGCTGTTATTAAAGAATTATTTCTCTGAATACAACCTATGGCTTTGGCTATGTCTGAAGTCAGATGTGATAAGTGTGTATTCCGGGTCATGTTTTCATGGAACCAGACTCCCAAAAATTTCTGTTCATTCGTTCGCGTAATTTGTGTTGATTCATACTTAATTACAATAGCGCATGCGTCAGGTTTGTTTGGTGGTGTAAATAATATGTACTGTGTTTTATTTGCATTTAACTGTAGCTTGTTACGGTGTACCACATAGATAATTTTTCTAGATAAGAGTTTGTAATCGCTTCTAATGGCACGATATCGCTCGATGCAAAAAAAATCACAGCATATCCACGGGGTGAATGATGATGAGTGGGCGAAGCTCCGGAGGGAATAATCGGATCTCCCGCTTAAGGGGACGCTAGCACAAACGCGTTAGAAACGTGCAGTACTCTCTAGTAAGGGGGAGCGGCCACAGCGTCTTACGCAGCCATTTACACATGCCGGAACGTGCACCGCGTTTGCCGACGCCATCACATGACTGCTGAGAGAGTATACCCTCCGTATTCAGAAACGCTCCTCGACTTGAACTTGACTTGCTACCGCCTTGGGCAGCGCGTTCGAAACGCGTTGAAGGTAAGGCGGAGAGGCCACAGCATCTTATACCAGCTTCTTACACGGGCCGTAACGCGCTAGCACAAACGCGTTAGAAACGCGCTAGAAACGCGGCCTTTCGTTAATGTTGGTTATTTATTGCCATCGTGATGCGTGTGTCTATGTGCGCTTCGTGGCGTAGTGGTTAGCGCCGCGCGTTCGGAAGCTAGGGGTCCCTGGTTCGATTCCGCGCTACGGACACAACTTTCGGAAATTTTTTTTTTTCATAAAACGCCGGAAGCGTTCTCCGGAAGCCGGAAGCTGGCTTCCGGAACCGGAAGTGGAACCGGAAGTGGAACCAGAAGCGGAAGTCGGCTTCTGGTTATACTATACGTATACATATATATGTATATATGGGTATACATACATATACGGACACACAAGCCATCTATTGAGCAATTCATAAAACTAGACGTGGCTACCTACTACGACGGGGATTATTATTATTATTATTATTATTATTATTTGATTTGTACACATATACACACAAGGACACAAATGGATTAAGGAGGGAGCAAGCTGACAACTGCCACCGAGAGGGGCACAACGCCTGCCTACTCCTATAGGAGGAGGGAATAGAGGAAATGAAAATATGAGAAAAGAAAAAGGAAATAAAGAAATAACGGAGACACGGACAGAACAAATAAAAAAAATAAAAACAAAACAAAATACAAATAATGTCTATAAACGGGAGGCCAAGTCAGTGTTTTTCAGAAAACTTAGCAAGGCTCGATGGGCCTGGTCACGTCTTGCAGCGCTCCCCTTTGGAAAAAGGCAATCGTCAAGGGTCGCACATTGCGGCCCCATAAGTCTATATACTCCTTAATTAGTAATGCGCGCTGCGCAACGAATGTGGGACACTCTAAAACTAGATGTTCAAGTGTCTCACAGGAGCCACAAAACGTACACGACGGGCTGTCCACACGTCCTTGTCGGTATAGGCGTTCGCGCACCAACACAGACCCAACCCTTAACTTGTATAACAGTGCTCTAGCACGACGGGGCAAGCCTCGACCACGAACGCGGGGAGGGAACGATCCGTCTGCAACACGCCGGTCTGGGTGCTGCTTTAGGAGGTGTCGGCGTATAAGGAGACGGGTGTTTTCAAACGTGCACGAAATGTCAGGGCAGTCACATTCATGGTGGGCACAGCTTGAAGCGAGGCGATCAGCCTCTTCATTTCCAGCGATTCCCACGTGCGAGGGTACCCACTGGGCAATGAGGGACACTCCACAGGAAGTAATTTTGCCCGAAGTTTCTTGGATACTGCACAACAATGGGCTATCGGCATCTTGTCTAAGTCTGCTGAGGGCAGCACGGGAGTCTGTAAGAATGACGACCTTCAAGGCGTTTAATTCTTCGTGTACGTATTTCAGAGCAACATCAATCGCTGCTAGTTCTGCAGTTGTTGATGAGGTTGGATGTAGTATTCTGAATACCCGTCTGATGCCAGTCGAAGGGCAGAAGAAAGCTGCAGAAGCGCCTTGCGCGTCGCTGTGTACAGATGCGTCCGTGAATATTTCAATATAACCTTCAAATTTTTCAAATAGGTGGGACTGGGCCAATTGAAATAGTGCCGGAACAGGCTGACTAGATTTTTTGTGGATTTCAGGAATTGTCAGATAAATGGGGAAGGAGCATTTGTTGCGCTTCTTCGGAGTAGTGAAAGAAGTAGTGTCTCTTGAACTGTGAGTAATGTCCACAAACAATGCCGCCATTTTCCCCATCCGAGAGAAAGGGCGCTGAAGCAGCCGATTAATCAGTGCTTGGCCGTCTGATGCTCGGTGCAAACGTTCGATATGGTGTAGCGCTCTCTGGTCTGCTTGCAAGATCAGGGGCAACTGGTGCGCTTCCGTGAGTAGTGGAACAGATTGTGCCTCACGAGGTAAGCCAAGCATGACTCGGAGGGCAACACGATGGTCCCGTTCCAACTCAGACATCATATTTGGCGGCACGTTCAAGACTGGCAAGGCATACATCACGCCAGAGAGGACAGACGATTGGTATACCTGAAGTGCTGTCGTCTGGTCGCAGCCAGCGCCCCTAGCAGTCAAGGCGGCCACATACTTGAGCAGCGACCGCGATTTGCACCGCACAGAGGTAATGGCAGGGCGCCAAGAGAGGCGATCATCGATAATTACACCCAGGTAGCGGTGGTGTTGTACCCATTGTACCGGTGTCTCTCTGAGGTACAGCCGGCTCATGGTTCGACGAGCCCGTTGCCTTGGATGATATGCAATCGCGGCTGACTTAGCTGGTGAGATCTGCAGACCAACTTCCTCCAAGTACTCTGAAGTCGCATTCAGAGCTCTCTGCAAGATTCCACGAAGACGTGGACCATGGTACGAAGGACCGCTGATCCACAGTGCAATGTCATCTGCATAGATTGCTATACATATTGGAAAGTCTGCTTCCTGAGGCAATCGGCTTGGAAGTCCAGCAAGTACACTGTTGAAGAGAAGCGGCGACAAGACGCTGCCTTGTGGTACACCGCACTTAACAGGGCGAGAATCACTTGTTGCTCCTCCAACACGCACTTTCATGTGGCGCTCAGATAAAAAGTTATGCACGAAATGAAGCAGTCGACCCGAAATTCCCGCATTCATAAGGGCGATAATAATCGCCTTATGGGGAACCGAATCGAAAGCTTGCTGTATGTCCAGGAAGAGCATGTATGCAGAGTGCTTGTTTTCTCGAGCAGACTCTAGAGATGAAACGAGGTCTGCTATGCTATCGAGGGCTGAACGGTGACGACGAAAGCCGCTCATGACATCAGGAAAGAAATTAATCTCTTGTAGCCTGCCGTCTAGACGAAACAGTACCATTCGTTCCATCAGCTTCATAACATTAGAAGTTAGCGATATTGGCCGGTAAGACTTTAGGTGTTTTGCAGGGCGGCCGGGCTTTAAGACTGGTATCACCACAGATGATTTCCAATCATTGGGGATCAGAGACGTTCGCCACACTTCGTTATATGCGTCCAAGACATTTTGATGAAAGGCCTCATCGATGTTTCGTAATGCCTGGTACGTAACACCGTCTTCACCAGGGGCAGTGCGACGTTTGGAGAGGCTGAGGGCGTGATGCAGCTCTTCGAGAGTAAAGTCTGTTTCATCCATCTGGCAGGCTGGACCATAGCAGAACGTTGTGATGTTCTGACTTGTCAGAGGATTAAGGTCATTGTTTGCGTTGTCACTTGGCATAGGAGGTACGAAAAGGTCGGCAAATGCTTCCGCAAGAATTTTCGGAGTCCGGCCAGTCGTTATGCACAAAGCAGCAGTTGGATTCTTGCAGATCTCAGGAGTGCGAAGAGCCTTCAGTATTCGCCAAACACTTCCAAAACCATTTGCCGTATGCAGTGAACTACACAGTGCTGCCCAGCTCTTGCGACGAAGTTGTTTTGTGTGCCGCCGTATGGCTGCGTCTAGGCGGTTATACACCGTCCAATCGGAGCTTCTTTTAGAGCGCTGCGCTCTCCTGTAAGCGCGGCGTCGACAGGCGCGTAGCCTCAAGAGCTTAAGATCAGGGTTGGGTTTATCTATGCCCCGCCGTCGTCTTACGGTAGCTTGTTGAAGACACTCGCTCACCAGTTTAAACAACTTATCGTGCGATGGGGCCTCTGAAATCAGCTGACGGAACTTGTTCCAGTTCGTCACTGTGTAGGCGGCAGTCTGGCGGCTAAGAGTATGTTTTGGAATCAACCAAATTGGTAGGTGATCTGAGCCCCATGGGTCAGATTCACATGACCAGGCGAGACACACATCTCTTGTTGATATCGCAAGGTCGATGGTGGACTGTCCCTTCCCTCTGCCGACAAATGTAGGTGAGCCGTCATTGAGTGTTTGTAGATCATGCCTAACAATAAGCTCGTTGATCTCTATCCCACGCTGGTCTTGTTGACGAGAACACCAGCGAGGATGGTGAGCATTGAAGTCCCCGCACAGCACAAATGATGGGCCACACCGAGAGACTAAGCACTCCAATAAGCTGGTGTCTGAAGATCGTGTCGGTCGATAATATATACTTGCCACAGTAGTCTCTGTGAGTCTCAGAGATACGACGGGGACGAACGGGTGCCGCTATAAGGAGCTTCGCCCCTAAAAATACGTTAGTATCGCCTACATACATTGCCATATCTTGTTAAATGCCAATCTCCGCTATACCATTAATGTGAAGCAAGAACGTTTGCTCGATTATTCAACCCTGGGGCACACCGGTTGCGACATTTAACCGGCTAGAAAAGTTATTTTTTGCTGTGAATTGATATCGTTGACGTAAATAGTTTGTTATTAGTTCTAATGGAATACCCCTTCTCCTATATTGTTGTAACTTCAACAACATCAGTTCATGATTGACGGAATCAAACGCTTTTCGTAAGTCTAGAAATATAACCAGTGTGTAATACTTGCTTTCGATTCCTTAAATAATTTTTCTTTTATATGGAGCAATGCCTGCTCCAAGGACTTTTGTTTAAAAAAAACATATTGGGAGTTAGACATTATGTTGTATTTATATAAAAATTTCATCAATCTTTCACTAATGGCCCATTAAAATATTTTTGATAACACTGGTAACACTGATATATGTCTATAATTGGTAAGCTGATTTTTATTTCCTCCTTTGTAGATACGAATAACCTTTGCTGCCTTGAGGCAATCTGGGAATATGTCTTTTTCAAACATCAAGTTCATTATATAACTAAGAGTTGGTGCTACAATGCTGGCAACATACTTCACTGGTTCCACTTTTATTTCATCGTATCGTGCCGAAACGTCATTTGTCAGTTTACTAAGCAGTAGCTCCGTCTCCTGTGATGCAATTGCCTCAAAAAATATACTATTTGTTAGAGAATTAAGGGCCTTTAATGCTATCACGATCTGCAGTTCACAGTCTGCATCTCCGCTATCATGTTCTCCCGCGTTTACTAAGTATTTATTTACCGTATCAACTATAGCTTCGCCTGTTATAATGTAGTCATTAACCCCTAATTCATCAAGATACGTTGGAGCTGTATTCCTTTCAGGGATTTCATTAACTGATAGCCATACTCTTTTCGCATTAATTTGACAATGTGTGAATAGATTTAGCTAGTAGTTATCCTTTGCTTTCTTTCAGATCTGAGTTAAGTTTGTTTCGCACCTTCTTGTACTGCGCGAGAAGTTCGGCGCTTCTACAAACCACAAAAGCATGACACATGTTATCTTTTTCTCCTATTCTACGATGTAGAGTGTAAGTAATCCACGGTTTTCTTATTCCTCCTTTCTACGTCCTGAAATGTTTCACAGGGAATAAATTGTCATAGCATCGTTTGAATTCAGAAAAGAACATCTCGTAAGCAATGTTTGAATTACTTTCTAGATTTATACTGGACCATCATCGTCATCATCATGAAAGCTGCGATTGAAAGCGCTTCGTTTGAGAAACGACGTACTCAACAGTGCCTTCTTCAGCAGAACGTTTCACTGCAACGCACAAAAATTCACCTTCAGTAGAACTACATAGCACGCGTGCCAAATCGCAATTCATATTGCTTACTGAAGAAGCCGTCAGAGAGACTATAGGCTTCCCGGCTGTTGCGTAATACACGCGAAAGCAGTACACGCGAAAGTTGTCGCGTCGGTGTATTCAGCTTTTCACTGAATTTGCTATAACATACAGATGAAGAAATCTTAGGATGGCTAGCGTATACACAAAGTACTTCTTCTATAACTGGTTGTCGTAGAAGGAGTGCTTTGCTCCTATACGACAATCGGCAAAATGCAGTTTATCAATTCGATGTTGACTTTAGATAACGCAGAGGGGTGAGACCAAATGTTTACCCGCGTAGAGGGGGCACGTACGACAAGAGCTCACTGTGTCTCGTCCACTTGCGCAGGTTATAAACCCATCTCGCAGTTGTAGCAAGCAAATAGTCTGTCATTGCTCTGTAGTTTTGTATTACGTGCTTTCTGCGCCAGAAGCCGTCCGTGTCAAAACAGTTGTGTAGCGGTGCTGAAAACAACGACGGGTCATCTTACACCACCAGTCAAATGTGGTTTAGGTAGTTCAGTTTAAATAGGGGTGTTAGATGGAAGGATGGTCCGAAGCAATACGCCCCGTCTACTACATTTCAATTTTAAAGAAAAGGTTAGTCCCTTACTGGCACAAACGCCGTTGGAAAACTACAAAATGCTAAGAAATTGGCAGGAAAACAAATAAATGATAAAAATCTGAATAAACGCTTATTTTATGAACTTGTGTCCCAGCTAACGAAATAAGCTTTTCACTGCAATAAACACCCTCTTTTCAAGATCGGGAACAGGACCTGATTCAAGTATGGCCCTAATGAACAAAGGGTGGTTCCTTTGTACTCTCGTGTCACTTAGCTCCGTCTTTTGATGGGTGTTAATTCGTGTACACTCCAACAACTACGCGTGTGTTGGGTCTTCTTCCATCTCACCACACATATAAGATGGAGAAATCACTCGGCATAATTTAAAAGTAAGCTAGTTTGTGTTAGCGATACCAAGTGGAAGGCGGGTATACAAAATTACACACTTCGTGGTAAGTTCACATACATAGAGAACATGAAACCAGGGTGTGTATAAAAACATTACTGCAGAACTCATCTCACGATGACTGTCAAGGGTAATGCGAATAGGAATCGAGTAATGTAGCGACAGACCATATTCCCGAAGTAACGTTTATTTAACCACGGCCGGTCTGAAGGCGCGCCGTGTGTGATTTAACGCGTGGAGCGGTAATTCTTAGACTTCAATTGCTTCAGCTATATGCCACATGCTTGTCATTGTCACGACCACAGCGTGACAATGTCATGGCGATAATGAGACGACGACGACTGCACGCCGACGATGGCGTGACGGTAATGCTATGACGAAACCGGATGAAGAAGCCGGAGTTATGGCGACGGCACGGCATGACACTGGATGCACGATAGCGTCTTTCTTTTTGACGACGCCGAAATGACGACGGTTGCGTGACAACGGAGGCGTAATCGAGATCGAATCGCGACATCACGATATTACGACAGAATGACGAAACAAGGAACGATGTCGATGGATCGACGAAGGTGGTACGACGAGTATACGGCAACGTGACGACGTCGGAATGACGTTACTGAAGGAAGGAAGGAAGGAAGGAAAATAAGAGGCGAAAGGCAGAGAGGTTAACCAGGTTAAGTGTCCGGTTGGCTACTCTGCACGGGGGGATGGGGTAAGGGCAGAAAAGATGAGAAAACCAGAGAAGATTAAAAAGAAGAAAAAAAAAACAAAAAAGAACAAAAAAAACAACACATCTGTCCGCACAATTCTATAGTTTTTCATGTAGTCCTGTTTCTTTCAAAAAGCGTACTAGCGCTTTTAAAGCAGTTCGTTCCGACGTCGGCTGGGACCATGGACCAAGAATTCTGGCTTCCGTAAGGGGACGGCTGTCTATCTTGTCGAGCGTGGTTCTGAGGACTTTCCTTTGTGCACTAAAACGACGACAATCACACAGAAGATG
The DNA here is from genome assembly GCF_013339745.2 of Dermacentor silvarum. NCBI lineage: Eukaryota > Metazoa > Arthropoda > Arachnida > Ixodida > Ixodidae > Dermacentor > Dermacentor silvarum. Next base: position 82,463,701 of record NC_051157.2, read on the forward strand.
TGCTATCGTCTCTTTGCACCCGCAAGTTTCACAATCTGGACTTGTGGCCATTCCCATCAGGTAGGAGTACGCGTTGGTGAATGCTACGCCAAGTCTTAGGCGACAAATGAGAGTTACCTCCCGTCGTGGTAAGCCATGTGGAAGGCGGAACTTCAGATCAGGATCCAGGGAACAGAGGCGCTGGTTTTTAAAGTCCGTTGAATTCCAGTGGGCTAACGTAAGCTCGCGAGCAAGCGCACGGAGCTTTCTTGCTGCGTCTGTTCTGGACATAGGGATAGCGACGCAATCGGTACTGGTATGTGAAGATCGAGCGGCTGCGTCCGCTTGCTCGTTTCCAAAGATACCACAGTGACTTGGCAGCCACTGAAAGAAAATGTCATGTCCTTTGTCAACTGCCTGATGGTAAATTTCGCGTGTGTCCGCGACAAGGCGTTCGTGGGGTCCACGGCGTAGTGCAGAGAGCAAACTCTGGAGGGCGGCCTTGGAATCGCAGAAGATAGACCATTTCTGGGGCGGTTCCTGTTCAATAAATTTCATTGCTGCACACAGAGCTGTAAGTTCGACAGCCGTCGTCGATGTCAAGTGCGATGTCCGGAATTTTATTACTGTAGATTTTGCTGGGACAAATACTGCAGCTGCTGAACTGGAGTGCATGACCGACCCATCTGTGTAAACATGTAAGCGGTCACTGTGGACCTCATGTAGTAGCAATAATGCTGCCTGCTTCAATGCTGCTGACGGCATTTGTGCCTTCTTATTCACGCCTGGAATGGTGAGGCATATTCGAGGTGAATGCAGAGACCACAGTGGTAACGAAGGCCATGCTGCAGGGACGTAATTCGATGGTAGCGATGCTCCGTGTATAGTCAGGAGACGGCTAAAACTCGTATGCGGCCTAGTTGTTGGCAGGCAAGCAAGATGGTGAAAGGGCGTCCTTGCGACATGTCGAATGTGCACTCTTAGAGCGTCGACTGCAAAGTATGTTGATACAGGGTGGTCACATGCTATGGCGATTGTGGCCGCTGTGGATGCACACTTAGGGAGGCCGAGGCACGTCCGTAGAACTTGGGCTTGCATACTCTGGAGTGTTCGAAGGTTCGTTTTACTGGTGCTTCCCAGCACGGGCAGGCTGTATCTTAGGAAGCCCATAAATAATGCATGGTACAGCTGTAGCATCGATTGCACAGACGCACCCCAAGACTTTCCGCCGACAAATTTGAATACATGTGCTATTGCAGTCAACCTCTTTTTCATATATGAAATATGTGGCGTCCAAGACAAATCACGATCGATGATGACTCCAAGGAAACGGTGTTTTGTTTCGTAAGCAATTCCTTGTCCATTTATGCGTATAACATATGGAGTCATTGATTTGCGCGTAAATGCGACTAATCGGCACTTTTCGGAGGATAATTCTAGGCCTTTCATACGCAGATAGGACGACGTTTGTGTGACCGCCTTCTGCAGTCTCGCTCGTATCTGCGGACGAGTTACGCCGGCTGCCCAGATGCAGATATCATCTGCATAGATGGATATATGAACCGTCCTTGGCAATGATCCAACAAGGCCTAGCAGTGCTACGTTGAAGAGCGTGGGGCTTAACACTCCGCCTTGTGGCACACCTTTGCTGGTGACATGGTGGGATGTCATTCCATCTTCTGTAAGTACGAAGAAGGATCTATCCTCCAAATAGCTGTGAATCCAGCGCAGTGCACGGCCACCAATGCCCACATCGATCAAAGCATCGAGGATTGCTTGGTGCGCTACATTATCATATGCGCCTTTCACATCAAGAAACATCGCCACAGTTAAACGTTTCATGCTCTTTTGGTGTTGAATAGATGTTACCAAATCAAGCACGTTATCGACCGATGACCGACCGCGCCGGAAGCCCGCCATTGCATTGGGATATACCTCATTGTGTTCCAAATACCATTCAAGACGCGTCAACACCATCCTTTCCATTAGTTTCCCAACGCAACTGGCAAGAGCGATGGGACGGTACGATGCCAAGTCTAATGGAGATTTAGAGCTCTTAAGTAAAGGTATTAGGCGGCTGACTTTCCACTCACAAGGAATCAATCCTTCGCGCCAGGATTCGTTGTATCTCTCCAAGAGTACACTGCGGGCTTTGTGGCCAAGGTTTCCAAGTGCCTTGTATGTGACACCGTCGGGCCCAGGCGATGATGACTTCCTACAAGTCGCCAGCGCAGCTTCGAGCTCCTCCATAGAGAACAAGAGATCCATGCGAGAGTCCTTGGATGCCGCAACGTCACGTGCTAATGGTACAGGTCGTGATGGCAAGCCAGCGATTCTTGCGCAGAAATCCTCAGCAACGTCGATCTCACGTCGTCCTTGATGCAGGGCAAGAGACTTAAAAGGGTGGCGCTGTTGTGGAGACGATTGTAGGCCACGCAGAGTTCTCCATATGTGGGACAGAGGCTTTCGAGGATCCAAGGACTCGCAAAAGGATTTCCACTTCTGAGATTGTAGCGTATCGATGCGGCGCTGGATTTTCTTTTGGATCCGCCTCGCCTCCCTCAGATCATGAATACATTTCGTGCGCCTGTATCTTCTTTCCGCGCGTCGGCGAATCGCTCGAAGCCTTTCCAATTCACCTTCATATTCATTATACTTTGGAGAAGGCCTAAAAGTGAACATAGCCTCTTGCAGTGCATTTCTAATCTGATTCTCCAGAGATGATGGGTGGCCTTCTTGACATTCGTCTTCCATAAGCGATCTGAACTTCGTCCAGTCTGTTCTACACAGGGCAGTAGATAGAGACTTGGCCACTCCCTTGATCTTCAAATAGGTAGGAACGTGATCACTTCCATGGGTTTCTATGTCTGTGAACCACTTTATACTGCTTCGAAGACACTGAGAGACGAAAGTCAAGTCCAGACAGCTGCTGTAGGTTAGTCCCCGTAAATATGTCGGGCTGCCGTCATTGAGACAGCAAAGCTCTTGGTCCGAGGCAAATGCGACTAGTTTTCTTCCTTTGGAGTCCATCTTCACACTCCCCCAGAGCGGGTGGTGTGCGTTAAAATCTCCACTAAGGATCCAAGGGCCAGGTGTCGCGGATAACAAAGCACCCAGTCGTTGCGTGTCAAAACGACTGGTTGGAGAAATATATGCAGCGACGAGAGTAAATGTAAGTTTCTTTGTTTTTACAGTTAAGCACACGTATTGGTCGTCGTCGTGAGGCACAACTGAATGTAGCACGTAAGTGAGTTCACACCGAACATAAACGACGACCTTGCTGAGGACATTACACGACGCTGATGAGAAAGATTCATAGCCCGATAGCCGGATTGTAGTTTGAAGGTTTGGTTCGCAGACGACGATGATGGGAAACTTGTTCGCAAAAATGAAAGGTCGAAAATCCGAAATTCTTGATCTGAGGCCTCGAGCATTCCACTGAAAAAGGGATGCTTCCTTGACATCTTTACGGAACGACAGCGGTGAATGAGCCATAATGCTATTCAAGACTTGCAAGTACTGGATTCATCGCGTCCAGTACCTGCAGTGCGCTGCGAGCATTCGGGGTGTTTAGGTTCGTCAGTAACGTACGCATGACATTCATGAGTGACTTCAGCATGGCGATCACTTGCAAGTCCTGGCCTTCTGCGCGGACTGCTGCAGGGCCTGCTGTCGGGCCATTCGTAGTTGTTGGACGACTCGTGTCTCGTGGTTCTGCGAGTTGGCATGGCTTCGGTAAAGGTGGCCATGCTTCCTTTGAGTTATCGATGGCGGGCGTTCTTCTCTCGTCTGCGTTGGTAACGCACGAGGTCAGCGGTTGACGAACAGCCTTCTCCGGAGTGTGCACTTCCTTACAACGTTACTGAAGTGATTAGGATGGTGACGGCGATGGCTCACGACGACGGCATAACGAGAGTTGGATGTGGAAGTTAAAATGACTACAATGGAACGACCACGACTGCATCCCGACGATGGGGTGACAATGATTGCATGATGACAACCGTTTGACGGCGACGCAATGAAGACAATGGATTGACCACTACGGCATCATGGCCACAAGCGCATAGCCCAAGCAGATGAACAACTTGGACCAATGGTTCACTGTAAGAGGATAGATAGATAGATAGATAGATAGATAGATAGATAGATAGATAGATAGATAGATAGATAGATAGATAGATAGATATGCTCAATACGGTTGAAGTAGGCAAATAACACTTTTCGCATAAAAAAAAGAACATCTTCGCTTGTCATCGAACCATGCTTCCATACTTCCGTAATATCTTATAGGACGTTTTCGCAGGATCTTGTACATGGCGTAGGATGTTTTCGTAAAATGCTTCTTACGTCATGGCAAAAAAGCAGAATGCTGGGCCGTTCGCCTTGATGGTGCGCACGTTTTGCCATGGCATCCACTCCTTCGCTACCACGCCCACCACAGTTGCTGGGTACACCGTGAATGGCCACCTGATGTTCCCACATTTATGCGGTGCGAACAATTAGTTAAGCGATTTTCACGACAGTTTTGCCATGTTTGCGCGAGCAAAGAGAAATAAGGACATCACCAACATGGCTCTTAAATAATGCTTACCCACGAGCGCGAAATTTCACTGTACGTTCGTTCACTACGTAATGGAGGCATACATAAATAACACCATACTAATACCATTTTCTGCCATTGATCGTTCGCAAGGCCCCGAGAAAACCGACGTCAAAGCGTAATTATTGCTCCCTTCAGCGTCAACATTGTCTTCCCTCTTTGAGTCGTAGTCCGAAGAATGAACGACAGCCATAAACCCTAAACATTTCTCTCCCTCTCCCCCCCCCCCCCCCCCCCCCCCGCTTAATTTTAAGCACCCTGATAAAACTTTCATGGGCGTCGCAGAGCCATAACTTCGCCCCAGCTGTGCCTGCAACGGAGATTGCGCGGCCGCTTGGCCGCATACGAAATATCGTCTCTTGCTGGCGTTCCTTCACGCTTTCTTTCGTTCTTTTTTTTCTCTGTTCCCGGTCGTTCGCGGGTGCTAACTAATTTAATGTAGCGGAAACCGGAGTGTGCTCGGCTGCACAACGTGCAACGTGTGGGCGTCGGTCCCGCAGTGGGTGCCGCGTGTGTGTACTGTCGAGTGACCGCAGACGTGTGCTTTCGATGGCTCACCCGGGACGCGTTGTGCTCTCGAGAAAGTCTGCGCAAGCCTCGCCGGTGCTTTCTGGATCACCGACCCGACACAGGGATCGGATGACGCAGTTCTCGCTTAGATGGCGCCACCAGAACGTATATAGGAGCCAGCCATCGTTGCTCTTTGTTTTGCGCTAACGCGTATGCCTGCGTGTGTGTTTCTGCGCGTTGGAAGCTGGAAGTGAAGTGAAAAAAATAAGAAATAAATTTGAGATGATACTGTGGACATAGTGCTTCTGCTATCGTATAGCGGCATCGACTGGCACTGACGCTGTCTTGCTGCTTTTTTGTTTGCGATCTTTGCTGACTTCGCACTTTTTTTCCCACTTAGTTTGCGAGTCACTCGATATCCTTCTGGCTACACCGGCACGAGTCTCGCGTGGGGGTTAGGGAAATGGCTGGATGACGCTTCCTCGCAGATTGTCGAACCGTGGGTTTCCTTGCGCGTTTCGAGCGCCTATGTGTGAGACAAGTCCGCACCCCTTTTATGTATATAAGTGGCATCGTGCTGTGTTGTGTTCGACCTGTCAGGGCGCAGGTCCTTTACCCCGACGCGGTAAATAATACACCTCTCAGAACGAGACAGTCTACCCGTTTCTTTTCAGAAAAGAGAAAGGTTCCGTTTGAAGAAATCTGCATCACTAAAACTGTAGCGTTTCAGTCGGTATCGCTTCTTCTGGATTGCTCTACTGAGAGGGACAGAGTTCGCCCGATTAGAAAATTATTCCTCTTCGGCCGGTCTCTCACGACAGAAGAGCTCGAAAAAACAGATGTACGCGGATACACACTTTGTACTTGAACGTCGGCTGTAGACGTTCGAGTCATTGTCATTGGCGTAGCCATTTAACAAGTGCTTCGCTGACAAGCTTGGTGGAACTTAGAAACCAGGAGCAACAGCTAGGGACATCAGGAGGGATATTGGGCTGCTCTAATGGCAGCATGTGTGAGTGATATTAAAGGAATGTCGTGAAGACCAACAGGCTTACTTGGCAAATGCCTAGAAATTGGCTATTTTCGAGCATTCCTCCAGAACCAAAATAAAATTTTTTTTTGCTCTGTCTCCATCCATTGTATTATTTGCTCCGGATGTGGGCAATTTCGTCTGCTGTGGCCGTTATGAACATAAAAAAGATACTTCGGTGCGATAAATTAATTTCTAAAAATACAGTAGCTATCTGGGTGTAATTTTACTGCATCGTTGTGTTACTTACTGCATCGTTGTCTAGCTAGATTCATGGTCTATATTCAATCCGCAATTGATTAAGTGATCTTCAGGTTACAAGTTGTAAGACTGTAGAGTATGCTGGTCAGAACACTTCGTTGGGCTTGTTGGTTCATCGCAGCGGCAAACGGTGCCAGCGAGCACAATGGACAAGAAAATGAAACGGGGACGATTACAAGGCCTACCAACAACTGATGATTATTTCTTGAACGCGCAGAATAAATACTGGTTGTACAATAATGAGCGGAAGATACACACAAGTACAACGAAAAGGAAAAAGGAGAAGCCTAATGAGCGGGCTTAACAGATACCGATAGTAAGCAGACATTCTTCTCTGAACGCGAATTTAGTGATGAAGTTTATCTGTAGTTCACGCGCTTAAAAATTCTATTTGAAGAACCACGAAAATATGCTACTCCATCCCAGACTGAGAGCTAAGTCATGCAAAAAACATGCATTGTTCTACTGCCTTCTGCAGTTTTCCAAAAAGAACGTTTTGTTTTGCGTCTCTCTGCGTTGCCGTGGGGCTTTTGTGACATACATGCTGACCATTCAACTGGCTTCGCAGTGTTTTCACCGAGTAACACCACTGCTATATTTTCATATCTTGATTTTAACTTATTGTTCCTGGTGGCGTCAACGAAAGGAAAAAAAACGCTTTAATACCTAATAATACAAAAAATGAAGCATCAAATATTTAAAACACAGAATAAACGCAGAATGTTTAAAATATTCCTGCTTTCCAAATAATTATCACGCAGGTTTTCGATCCACCAACAATGACGAAAGGAAAAGGTCCCGTTATGAGCGTAGAAACGATGTCACAATACATGGGAAGCTGCAGCGGCAAAGAATATGTTCTTAAACAGCCTTTTGATGCAATGCAACGGGAGGTCACGATACGGTTTCTAGTATAAATCTTGTACTGACGTGTCCAATGCGTGTTTTTTCTCAATGGATTCTGCGAATTTCGAGCATTGACAAAAGCAGTGCCACTGCTTGTTCTATAACCAGTAGTATTGTGCCACGGTCGCAGAAAACGAAATGGCGAAGTGGCCATTTAGGGATTCTCTTGCCCTTACGGTTCTCTTCGTGGGTATAAAACTGCGTGAACGCTTTCATAACGCAGAGACAGAAAGCATGCAGAGGCGTTACGGGTGCACTGCCGTATAAAACATCCGTATTCTTGGAAACGAAAACAACACATTTTTTTGACGGAAACTTGAGGACGTCACTTGCGGATTGATCCAGCATGGAGCGTTCAGTATTGACCATTTAGCGTCATGCTGTATGACGTCAGTCAAAGTGTAACTGCAGTCTGCGGAGTGGGTGTACCATCCATCAGTGACGACTGTCGCATCCGTTGGTTTGCTCTTTATGGCATGTGGCAAGAGTTCGCCGTGTATGTTGAAGTAAGGGACTGTCAGAGTCGAAAGCCCTGTTTATGGTCTACAGAAATCCATCTGCCCCGGATTCCTTGCATTGCGCAATGAGGGACACTCTATAGTAGCTCATCCTTGTGCTATAAAGGAGGCATCCTATAACGAGCACACGTACCGCGCTT